>NC_140999.1:63897751-64082103 GCF_052327205.1 Somniosus microcephalus | reverse complement strand
CGCGCTCTCTCGCGCTCTCCCTCGCGCGCGCGCTCTCTCGCGCTCTCCTCACGCGCGCGCTCTCTCGCGCTCTCCCTCGCGCGCGCGCTCTCTCGCGCTCTCCCTCGCGCTCGCGCTCTCCCTCGCGCGCGCGCTCTCTCGCGCTCTCCTCGCGCTCGCGCTCTCCCTCGCGCCGAGCGCTCTCTCGCGCTCTCCCTCGCGCAGCGCTCTCCCTCGCGCGCGCGCTCTCTCGCGCTCCTCCCTCGCGCGCGCCGCTCTCTCGCGCTCTCCCTCGCGCGCGCGCTCTCTCGCGCTCTCTCTCGCGCGCGCGCGCTCTCTCGCGCTCTCTCTCGCGCGCGAGCGCTCTCTCGCGCTCTCTCTCGCCGCGCTGCGCTCTCTCGCGCTCTCTCTCTCGCGCGCTAGCGCTCTCTCGCGCTCTCTCTCGCGCGCGCGCTCTCTCGCGCTCTCTCTCGCGCGCGCGCTCTCTCTCGCGCAGCGCGCTCTCTCGCGCTCTCTATCGCGCGCGCGCTCTCTCGCGCTCTCTCTCGCGCGCGCGCTCTCTCGCGCTCTCTCTCGCGCGCGCGCTCTCTCGCGCTCTCTCTCGCGCTCTCTCTCGCGCGCGCGCTCTCTCGCGCCTCTGGATCTCGCGCTCTCTCTCGCGCGCGCGCTCTCTCTCGCGCTCTCTCTCGCGCGCGCGCTCTCTCTCGCGCTCTCTCTCGCGCGCGCGCTCTCTCTCGCGCTCTCTCATCGCGCGCGCTCTCTCTCGCGCAGCGCGCTCTCTCTCTCTCGCGCTCTCTCTCGCGCTCGCGCTCTCTCTCGCGCGCGCGCTCTCTCGCGCTCTCTCTCGCGCGCGCGCTCTCTCGCGCTCTCCCTCGCGCTCGCGCTCTCCCTCGCGCGCGCGCTCTCTCGCGCTCTCCCTCGCGCGCGCGCTCTCTCGCGCGCGCGCTCTCTCGCGCGCGCGCTCTCTCGCGCTCTCTCTCGCGCGCGCGCTCTCTCGCGCTCACTCTCGCGCGCGCGCTCTCTCTCGCGCTCTCTCTCGCGCGCGCGCTCTCTCGCGCTCTCTCTCGCGCGCGCGCTCTCTCGCGCTCTCTCTCGCGCGCTCTCTCTCGCGCGCGCGCTCTCGCGCGCTCTCTCTCGCGCGCGCGCTCTCTCGCGCTCTCTCTCGCGCCGCGCGCTCTCTCGCGCTCTCTCTCGCGCGCGCTCTCTCTCGCGCGCGCTCTCTCTCGCGCGCGCGCTCTCTCGCGCGCTCTCTCGCGCTCTCTCTCTCTCGCGCGCAGCGCTCTCTCTCGCGCGCGCGCTCTCTCGCGCTCTCTCCTCGCTCGCGCGCGCGCTCTCTTTCTCGCGTGCGCTCTCTCTCGCTCGCGCGCTCTCTCGCGCTCCTCGCTCGCGCGGCTCGCGCTCTCTCGCGCTCTCGCTCGCGCGCGCGCTCTCTCGCGCTCTCGCTCGCGCGCGCGCGCTCTCTCGCGCTCTCGCTCGCGCGCGCGCTCTCTCGCGCTCTCTCTCTCGCGCGCAGCTCTCTCGCGCTCTCTCTCTCGCGCGCGCTCTCTCGCGCTCTCTCTCTCGCGCGCGCTCTCTCGCGCTCTCTCTCGTCGCGCGCGCGCTCTCTCGCGCTCTCTCTCGCGCAGCGCGCTCTCTCGCGCTCTCTCTCGCGCGCGCGCTCTCTCGCGCTCTCTCTCGCGCTGCGCTGCGCTCTCTCGCGCTCTCTCTCGCGCGCGCGCTCTCTCGCGCTCTCTCGCGCTCTCGCGCAGCGCTCTCTCGCGCACTCTCGCTGCGCAGCGCTCTCTCTCGCGCTCTCTCGCGCTCTCTCGCGCTCTCTCGCGCTCTCTCTCGCGCACGCTCTCTCGCGCTCTCTCTCGCGCGCGCTCTCTCGCGCTCTCTCGCGCGCGCGCTCTCTCGCGCTCTCCCTCGCGCGCGCGCTCTCTCGCGCTCTCCCTCGCGCGCGCGCTCTCTCTCGCGCTCTCCCTCGCGGCCTCCCTCGCGCGCGCTCTCTCGCGCTCTCTCCCTCGCGCGCGCGCTCTCTCGCGCTCTCCCTCGCGCGCAGCGCTCTCTCGCGCTCTCCCTCGCGCTCGCGCTCTCCCTCGCGCGCGCGCGCTCTCTCGCGCTCTCCCTCGCGCTCGCGCTCTCCCTCGCGCGCGCGCTCTCTCGCGCTCTCCCTCGCGCGCGCTCTCCCTCGCGCGCGCGCTCTCTCGCGCTCTCCCTCGCGCGCGCGCTCTCTCGCGCTCTCCCTCGCGCGCGCGCTCTCTCGCGCTCTCTCTCTCGCGCGCGCGCTCTCTCGCGCTCTCTCTCGCGCGCGCGCTCTCTCGCGCTCTCTCTCGCGCGCGCGCTCTCTCGCGCTCTCTCTCGCGCGCGCGCTCTCTCGCGCTCTCTCTCGCGCGCGCTCTCTCTCGCGCGCGCGCTCTCTCGCGCTCTCTCTCGCGCGCGCGCTCTCTCGCGCTCTCTCTCGCGCGCGCGCTCTCTCGCGCTCTCTCTCGCGCTCTCTCTCGCGCGCGCGCTCTCTCGCGCTCTCTCTCGCGCGCGCGCTCTCTCGCGCTCTCTCTCGCGCGCGCGCTCTCTCGCGCTCTCTCTCGCGCGCGCGCTCTCTCGCGCTCTCTCTCGCGCGCGCGCTCTCTCGCGCTCTCTCTCGCGCGCGCGCTCTCTCGCGCTCTCTCTCGCGCGCGCTCTCTCTCGCGCGCGCGCTCTCTCTCTCGCGCTCTCTCTCGCGCGCGCTCTCTCTCGCGCGCGCGCTCTCTCGCGCTCTCTCTCGCGCGCGCGCTCTCTCGCGCTCTCTCTCGCGCGCGCTCTCTCTCTCGCGCTCTCTCTCGCGCGCGCTCTCTCTCGCGCGCGCGCTCTCTCGCGCTGCGCGCTCTCTCGCGCGCGCGCTCTCTCGCGCGCGCTCTCTCGCGCGCGCGCTCTCTCGCGCTCTCTCGCGCGCGCGCTCTCTCGCGCGCGCGCTCTCTCGCGCTCTCTCGCGCGCGCGCTCTCTCGCGCGCGCGCTCTCTCGCGCTCTCTCGCGCGCAGCGCTCTCTCGCGCTCTCTCGCGCGCGCGCTCTCTTCGCGCTGCGCGCTCTCTCGCGCGCGCGCTCTCTCGCGCTCTCTCTCGCGCGCGCGCTCTCTCGCGCTCTCTCTCGCGCGCGCGCTCTCTCGCGCTCTCTCTCTCGCGCGCGCTCTCTCTCGCGCGCGCGCTCTCTCGCGCTCTCTATCGCGCGCGCGCTCTCTCGCGCTCTCTCTCGCGCGCGCGCTCTCTCGCGCTCTCTCTCGCGCGCGCGCTCTCTCGCGCTCTCTCTCGCGCTCTCTCTCGCGCGCAGCGCTCTCTCGCGCTCTCTCTCGCGCGCGCGAGAGAGAGCGCTCTCTCTCGCGCGCGCGCGCGCTCTCTCTCGCGCGCGCGCTCTCTCGCGCTCTCTCTCGCGCGCGCTCTCTCGCGCGCGCGCTCTCTCGCGCTCTCTCTCGCGCGCGCTCTCTCTCGCGCGCGCGCTCTCTCTCTCGCGCTCTCTCTCGCGCGCAGCGCGCTCTCTCGCGCTCTCTCTCGCGCGCTGCGCTCTCTCGCGCTCTCTCTCGCGCGCGCTCTCTCTCGCGCGCGCGCTCTCTCTCTCGCGCTCTCTCTCGCGCGCGCTCTCTCTCGCGCGCGCGCTCTCTCGCGCGCGCGCTCTCTCGCGCGCGCGCTCTCTCGCGCTCTCTCGCGCGCGCGCTCTCTCGCGCGCGCGCTCTCTCGCGCTCTCTCTCTCTCGCGCGCGCGCTCTCTCGCGCTCTCTCTCTCTCGCGCGCGCGCTCTGTCGCTCGCGCTCTCTCTCGCGCGCTCCCTCTCGCGCTCTCTCTCGCGCGCTCTCTCGCGCGCTCCCTCTCGCGCGCGCTCCCTCTCGCGAGCGCTCCCTCTCGCGAGCGCTCCCTCTCGCGCGCGCTGCCTCTCGCGCGCGCTGCATCTCGCGCGCGCTCCCTCTCGCGCGCGTGCTCTCTCTCGCGTGCGCTCCCTCTCGTGCGCGCTCTCTCTCGCGCGCGCTCTCTCTCGCGCGCTCGCTCTCTCGCGCGCGCTCTCTCTCGCTCTCTCTCGCGCGCGCACGCTCCCTCTCGCGCGTGCTCTCTCGCGAGCTCTCTCTCGCTAGCGCTCTCTGGAATCGGGAATCTGGAAGGCTGGAGCTCGAGTGCCAGGGAACACTGTATGAGGAAGCGGCGACACTTGCCCGGGTGACCGTCGTATCGTTCGGGAGCTGGAAGGTCTGGATCCTTGTCTTGTCGAGTATTAGAGGCTGGAGGTTGTGCAGAACCCGACTGCTGGCCGTGCCCGACAGCCTCGGTTAGGGAATGCAGGCTGTCATGAATCTCCCGCAGTGGTTGGTCATGCCTCCCGACCGTGGCTCCCTGGCTCATCGGGGCAGAGCACAGTTGATTAATCTCCTCCCTTGGTTAGCTGGTTTCTGCTGGGTCCGTGTTGATGACTCAGGCTTGCTGTTATGGGTGTGGTAGTGGACCCAAATGCAGGCAGACAACCAGAGACCTGAGATGGAGTAAAACTCAAACGATGCTTTACTAGAAGGCTCTTCAAATACAGGACGTACAGAGAATACTTCAAACAAAAGATCAAAGTAACAATTCAAAGAAACAAAAGTGAGTATACCAAACGCAGGACAAGGACTATAAACTAACCTGTGACTTGCAGGCATGAGAACTCAAGACTGAGTGACTGGGGCTGGAAATAGTCAGCTTAAATAACAGGCCTGATTACTCTGATGAGACAATTACTCTAATGAGACACAGGTGAGGAGAGAGGTACAGAGACATGGCAGCAGTGTACTGAGGCATCCTAAACCGCCCTCTGGCGGCCAGCAGAGGAACGTGTAGCTGGGACCCTGACAATCTCTGTCATTCGTGAGTCTCCGTCGTTTGTGAGTCTCCGTCGTTTGTGAGTCTCGGTCATTTGTGAGTCTCTGTCGTTTGTGAGTCTTGGTCGTTAGTGAGTCTCGGTCGTTTGTGAGTCTCGGTCATTTGCGAGTCTCCATCGTTTGCGAGTCTCGGCCGTTTGCGAGTCTCGGTCGTTTGTGAGTCTCAGTCGTTTGTGAGTCTCGGTCGTTTGTGAGTCTCGGTCGTTTGTGAGTCTCAGTCGTTTGCGAGTCTCTGTCGTTTGTGAGTCTCGGTCGTTTGTGAGTCTCGGTCGTTTGTGAGTCTCGGTCGTTTGTGAGTCTCCGTCGTTTGCGAGTCTCGGTCGTTTGCGAGTCTCGGTCGTTTGCGAGTCTCCGTCGTTTGCGAGTCTCTGTCGTTCGTGAGTCTCGGTCGTTTGCGAGTCTCCGTCGTTTGCGAGTCTCTGTCGTTTGTGAGTCTCGGTCGTTTGCGAGTCTCAGTCATTTGCGAGTCTCGGTCGTTTGTGAGTCTCGGTCGTTTGTGAGTCTCTGTCGTTTGTGACTCTCTTTCGTTTGCGAGTCTCTGTTGTTTGTGAGTCTCTGTCGTTTGTGAGTCTCTGTCGTTTGTGAGTCTCTGTCATTTGTGAGTCTCGGTCGTTTGTGAATCTCTGTCATTTGCGAGTCTCTGTCGTTTGCGAGTCTCGGTCGTTTATGAATCTCCGTCGTTTGTGAGTCTCGGTCGTTTGTGAATCTCCGTCGTTTGTGAGTCTCGGTCTTTTGTGAGTCTCGGTCGTTTGTGAGTCTCGCTCGTTTGTGAGTCTCCATCATTCGCGAGTCTCCATCGTTTGCGAGTCTGTCGTTTGTGAGTCTGTCATTTGTGAGTCTCCGTCGTTTGTGAGTCTCCATCGTTTGTGATTCTCCGTCGTTTGTGAGTCTCAGTTGTTTCTGAGTCTCTGTCATTTGTGAGTCTCCGTCGTATGTGATTCTTGGTCCTTTGTGAGTCTCTGTCATTTATGAGTCTCCGTCACTTGCGATTCTCTGTCATTTGCGCGTCTCCGTTGTTCGAGAGTCTCTGTCGTTTGTGTGTCTCGGTCATTTATGTGTCTCCATTGGAGAATGAAGTAGTTGACTCAGAGACGAGGGTCCTGAATTTAAATAAAGTAAACTATGATGGTCTGAGGCGTGAGTTGGGTAGGATTGATTGGGGAATGTCACTCAAAGGGTTGATGGTGGATAGGCAATGGCAAACATTCAACGACTGCACGGATGAACTACAGAATTTGTTCATCCCAGTTTGGCATAAAAATAAAACAAAAAAGGTGACTCAGCCGTGGCTAACAGGGGAAATTAGGGATAGCATAAGATCCAAGGAGAGGACATATAAATTGGCCAGAAAAAGCAGTAAACCTGAGGATTGGAAGCAGTTTAGGATTCAACAAAGGAGGACAAAGGGATTAATTAAGAAGGGGAAAATAGAATATAAGAGTAAGCTTGCAGGGAACATAAAAACTGACTTTAAAAGCTTTTATAGATATGTGAAGAGAAAAAGATTGGTGAAGTCAAGCGTAGGTCCCTTGCAGTCAGAATCAGGGGAATTTATAATGGGAAACAAAGAAATGGCAGACCAACTAAATTCATACTTTGCTTCTGTCTTCACAAAGGAGGACACAAATAACCTCCCAGAGATGTCGGGGAACATAGGGTCTGATGAAAGGGAGGAACTGAAAGAAATCAGTATTTGTAGGGAAATGGTGTTAGGGAAATTGATGGGATTGAAGGCCGATAAATCCCCAGGGCCTGATAATCTACATCATAGGGTAATTAAGGAAGTGGCCCTAGAAATATTAGATGCATTGCTGATCATTTCCAACATTTGATGGAATCAGGAACAGTACCCATGGATTGGAGGGTAGCTAATCTTAGCCCACTATTCAAAAAAGGTGGTAGAGAGAAAACGGTATGTCTGACATCGGTAGTGGGGAAAATGCTAGAGTCCATTATAAAAGATGTAATAGCAGAGCACTTGGAAAACAGTGACAGGATTGGGCAAAGTCAACATGGATTTACAAAAGGTAAATCGTGCTTGACTAATCTGCTGGAATTTTTTGAGGATGTAACTGGTAAAATAGATAAGAGTGGATGTGGTGTATTTGGACTTTCAGAAGGCTTTCGATAAGGTTCCGCATAAGAGATTGGTGTGCAAAGTTAAGGCACATGGGATTGGGGGTAAAGGTACTGACTTGAATAGAGTACTGGTTGGCAGACAGAAAGCAAAGAGTTGGAATAAACGGGTACTTTTCCAAGAAGTGCAATGAGACCTGGGTGTCCTTGTGCACCAGTCGCTGAAGGTAAGCATGCAGGTGCAGCAGGTGGTTAAGAAGACAAATGGTATGTTGGCCTTCGTAGCGAGAGGGTTTGAGTACAGGAACAAGGATGTCTTGCTGCAGTTGTACAGGGCCTTGTTGAGACCACATCTTGAGTATTCTGTGCAGTTTTGGTCACCTTATCTGAGGAAGAATGTTCTTGCCATGGAAGGAGTTCAGCGAAGATGCACCAGGCTGATACCTGGGATGGCAGGAATGACGTATGAGGAGAGGTTGGGTCAATTGGGCTTAGACTCACTGGAGTTTAGAAGAATGAGAGGGGATCTCATTGAAACTTATAAAATTCTGACAGGACTGGACAGACTAGATGCAGGAAGGATGTTCCCAATGGTCGGGGAGTCCAGAACCAGGGGTCACAGTCCAAGGATAAGTGGTAAGCAATTTAGGACAGAAATGAGGAGGAATTTCTTCACCCAGAGAGTGGTGAACCTGTGGAATTCTCTACCACAGAAGGCAGTAGAGGCCAATTCATTAAATATATTCAAGAAGGAGTTGGATATATTTCTTAAGGCTAAAGGGATCAAGGGGTATGGGGAGAAAGCAGGGACCGGGTACTGAATTTGGATGATGAACCATGATCGCATTGAATGGCGGAGCAGGCTCGAGGGGCCGAATGGCCTACTCCTGCTCCTATCTTCTATGTTTCTATGTTTCTATGTTTGTGAGTCTCCGTCGTTTGTGAGTCTCGGTCGTTTGTGATTCTCGGTCGTTTGTGAGTCTCCGTCATTTGTGAGTCTCCGTCGTTTGTGAGTCTCGGTCGTTTGTGATTCTCGGTCGTTTGTGAGTCTCCGTCATTTGTGAGTCTCCGTCGTTTGTGAGTCTCTGTCTTTTGTGAGTCTCTGTCGTTATTGAGTCTGTCGTTTGTGAGTCTGTCATTTGTGAGTCTCTGTCATTTGTGAGTCTGCGTCACTTGTGATTCTCTGTCGTTTGCGAGTCTCTGTCCTTTGTGAGTCTGTCGTTTGTGAGTCTCGGTCGTTTGTGAGTCTCTGTCGTTATTGAGTCTGTCGTTTGTGAGTCTCTGTCGTTTGTGAGTCTGTCGTTTGTGAGTCTCGGTCGTTTGTGAGTCTCCGTCATTTGTGAGTCTCCGTCGTTTGTGAGTCTGCGTCGTTTGTGAATCTCCGTCGTTTGTGAGTCTCTGTCATTTGTGAGTCTGTCGTTTGTGAGTCTCGGTCGTTTGTGAGTCTGACGTTTGTGAGTCTGTCGTTTGTGAGTCTCTGTCGTTTGTGAGTCTGCGTCGTTTGTGAATCTCCGTCGTTTGTGAGTCTCTGTCATTTGTGAGTCTGTCGTTTGTGAGTCTCGGTCGTTTGTGAGTCTGACGTTTGTGAGTCTGTCGTTTGTGAGTCTCGGTCGTTTGTGAGTCTCGGTCGTTTGTGAGTCTGACGTTTGTGAGTCTGTCGTTTGTGAGTCTCGGTCGTTTGTGAGTCTCCGTCGTTTGTGGTTCTCGGTCGTTTGTGAGTCTCCGTCATTTGTGAGTCTCCGTCGTTTGTGAGTCTGCGTCGTTTGTGAATCTCCGTCGTTTGTGAGTCTCTGTCATTTGTGAGTCTGTCGTTTGTGAGTCTCGGTCGTTTGTGAGTCTGACGTTTGTGAGTCTGTCGTTTGTGAGTCTCTGTCGTTTGTGAGTCTCCGTCACTTGTGATTCTCCGTCGTTTGCGAGTCTCCGTCGTTTGCGAGTCCCCGCGGTTTGCAAGTCTCCGCAGTTTGGGAGTCCCCGCGGTTTCCAAGTCCCCGCGGTTTGCAAGTGTCTGTGGTTTGCGTGTGTCCGCGGTTTGCGAGTCCCCGCGGTTTGAGAGTCACCACGGTTTGCGATTCCCCACGGTTTGAGTGTCACCGTGTTTTGCGAGTCCCCGCGGTTTGAGAGTCACCGCGGTTTGAGAGTGACCGCAGTTTGCGAGTCTCCGCGGTTTGCGAGTCTCCGCGGTTTGTGAGTCCCCGCGGTTTGTGAGTCCCCGCGGTTTGTGAGACTCCGCGGTTTGCTTTTCTCCGTGGTTCGCGTGTGTCGCCAGGACCAGGCTCCACTGTACTTCAGTTATCTCTCTATCCCCTGCCTCAGCGCAAAACACACCGGAGACTTCAGTACTCCTGAAATAATCAATGGCATCCTGCTTTTTTATATTTGACCTCCCAGTCTCCGAGCCATCAGTTGTTAAGGTGGTGTTTTACTGCTCCCTTCGGGGCTGTTAGTCAGTAATGCTGGTTTCTGCTGCTCCACCATTACCACATGTGTCTCTGTAAAGGAATGACATGTCCCAGTGTCCAAAGCGGTATTGATTCAGTCCTGGAGATATATGTTTCCAGATTTGCTCACTGGATTGCTATAAATTATATTTCTGCTCATGATGAAAGGACTTTTGTGTTTTAATTTAAGATGTGGCAACTCAAATAAGTAAATATGGGTACAGCGTAGAACAAGAGAGGCTGCAATATGATTCCAAACTAAATTGCAATCCTGAATGCAGTGTCGCTCTCTGGTAGGTCTGGTGGAGGAACGTGAAAGCTAATTGACCTGTTCTGCTCAATACTTCCCCACACCAGCAGCAATCTGCTCTTATTAAATACTTAATGAAAGCCAGCCTCCCCACAGCTGCGAGTCTGTGCATTCTCATCTCGCTCTGAAATAAGCTGTCACAGCCCTTGTGTGATCTGCAGCAATGGGGCTTTCATTAAGAGGGGGAGGAGCTTTGTTTTACAGAGCGGAACAAGGAACGCAGGAATTACGAGACGAAGAAAGACCGAGGTCCATTCCAGTTCACCTTCTACCAACCTGGCAGTCGCATGATACAACAATAATGGAGTTGTTGACTAATCACAGTGATCTGTCAAGAAAGAAATTGCATTTATATAGCATCTTTAACATCCCAAAGTGTTTTGCAGACAGTGAAGTATTTTTGGAGAGCAGCAGCCAAGCAAGGCCCCACAAACAGCAATGTGATAATGGCTGGTTAATCTGTTTTAGGTGCACTTTGAGGGATAACTATTGGCCATGACACCGGGAGAACTCCCCTGCTCTTCTTCAAAAAAGGGCCAAGGGATCTTTTACATCCACAAAGAAAGCAAACAAGGCCTCAGTTTAACATCTTACCTGAAAGATGGCATTCTCTGACAGTGTAGCACTCCTTCAGTACTGCACTTGAAGCATCAGCCTGAATTGTGTGCACAGAAATGGCTTGAACCCACAACTGTCTGACTCAGAGGCAAGAGTGCTCCCAACTGAGCCACAGCTGACACGCTGCAGCAGGTTACAACAGACCCAGATATGAGGTGAGGAAATCCCAATGGTGGAGAGCTTTGGGAAGCATAAAGTCCAAAGTCACCTGTCCCTCCCAAGCATGCTTCACTCACCACGTCATGTTTCGTTGTGCGGCCTGTTCTCACTAAAGGGCAAAAGGCGAAAGCCTTGTGAAATAGACCAAGATCTTCTCATCCCGCTGAGTTTTATTCTAGTTTCCCACCAGCTCCGACTTATGCTGGTGTCCGGTGCGATGGGTGCTGCCAAGCTCCTGGTCCTTCACCCAACCTGCTATTCTTCGTCAGGCAGTCTAGCAAGCCAAAATTGTTGTGTATGTAATGTGTGCTACTTTGAACCTATGGACAGGACTGCACTACTTGTTGGGCGTAGTGATACGCAGTACCACTCCTGGCCATAGGGGTATAAATAGTACTGTGGGTACTGATCCCCCTCAGTTCCCGCCTGTGGGCATGAAGTAAAGACCTATGTATAGTCCCTACCTCCAACCAGTAAAGACCTGTTTGAGTTATACGTTTAAGTCTTTGTGTTAATTGTTCAATACAATACACATACTTAACACTGGCGACGAGTCGGTTCGAACCCTGCGGCAGTTATTCCACAGCGGCTTCGTCCAAAGACAGGACGTTGAAGAGAGGTTCCAATCCTCAACACCCCACTGAAAACTGAAGGGCAGCAGAAATCCTGACAGCTTCCAGCGACTGGAAGCGACAGGCATTAGGACCCTGAAGCCTCCATCAACGACTGAAAACGGGAGGACAGAAGACATCCTGCAGCTTTTTCAACCTCGGTGGTGGGTAAGCCAAGCAGCGTTGGCTGCAAAGACAGGGCTGGGGGAAGTCGGAGGTAGAAGGGCAATCGATCGAAATCCCTGATAAGGGCCGCATTCGGGCTGGAAGGCGCAGCGTCGGCAGACACTGAGGGCGCGAGCGGGTAAGCCAGAGCCCGGGAGGGAGCGAGCAAGAGCCGCCGAGCGGGTGAGCCAGAGGCCGGGAGCCGCTTCAAGCGGGAGGCGCTTAGCGGGCCAGCGATCGCACCGGTGATAAGGGCTGAGAACCGTTTCGGGCGGGCGGCGCACCAGCGATCGCACAGGAGATAAGAGCCGCAGTCGGGCTGAAAGTCAGCGACGAGAAGCGCGGGAAAACCGCCATTGAAGTGGGCGGGGAGAGCGAGAAGCGCGGGAAAGCCGCCATTTTTCGCGGGAAAACCGCTGGGGAAGAAGGCAGAAGCGGGAAAACCGCCATTTTGTGGGCGGAGTACGACGGCAAGAGTGGGAAGCCGCCATCTTGGATAACAGTAAAAAAAAAAAAAATCTGAGAAATTGCAAATCTGATAAAGTACTACAATGCCTAAACACGGGAATATTAACAACTTTGATAGTGACATCGAAGATTGGGCCATATATGTTGAACGAGTTAAAAATTATTGTAAGGCCAATAAAATTCGTGAGGCTGATAAAGCACTAACATTATTAAATTTAATGGGTGCGAAGACATACGGGCAATTGAAACACCTGTTATCACCAGATGAACCGGCGGATAAGACGTTCGATGAGATTGTTACTGTCCTGAAAGATCATCTAAACCCCACGCCGCTGATGCTAGCGGAACGATTTAATTTTTACGACAGAAGGCAGCTACAGCATGAAAGCAATGCTGAATATTTGCTGGAATTGCGTAAATTAGCGAAATATTGCCAGTTTGGAACGGGACTGACAGAGGCACTTCGAGACAAATTTGTGTGTGGTTTATTTAAACAGGATACACAAAAGCGACTGCTCGAGGAGAATGAGCTGACGCTTGAGAAGGCGGTCACTATGGCAGCAGCACACGAAGCCGCAGCGAGAGGCACGGCAGTAATGCAGCTACGGTCACCGGAGCTCAGTGCACACAAATTGGGTGTGAGTTCTGGCAAATGTTATCGTTGTGGAAAGACAACGCATGATCAGAACCAGTGTTGGTTTAAAAACCAAGAATGTAGAACTTGTGGTAGGCTTGGACATATAGCTAGAGTATGCAGGTCAGGGAAGAAGACCAGCAACAAGAAGTCACCGCAAGGAAAATACGCAAAGGTACACAAGGTGACCGAACAGGAGTCCGATTCAGACGCTAGCAGTAATGAACTGGCTAGCTTAAGCTGTAATGAACTGGCTAGCTTAAGAGTACTCAACGCTGGTAAGGGTGCAGACCTCCAGACAATTTGGGTCACTCTTCAGATAGAAGGAGTCCAAGTAAAACTGGAATTGGACACTGGATCGGCATTGACGGTCATAAATAAGAAAGATTACGGAAAGTTATTCCAACATATTCCCCTACAGGATACGGGGATTATATTGAAAACATACACGGGGCAAAGAGTGTACCCCATCGGGAAAATAGAGGTTGCAGTGGTCCACAAGGGCAAAGACAGTCAAATAATGGACTTATATGTGATATCTGAAGGAGGTCCTCCACTACTAGGACGGGAGTGGATTAGGAAAATGAATATGGACTGGCATTTCCTACAAACAATAACGAGTGAGAACTCGGTGAAGATAGTCGGCCCAGACTCTGGAACGGATGATGGTAAGCCCAACTCAGGTGCAAAAGACAAAGTTTCAGCACAGAATTCCACTGAGCAACAACAACATAGTTTAACTGTGGATTCTGAGTCTGGCAAGTCTACTGATGTGCCCATTTCTGAGGGACACCGGGCTCCAACTCAACTCCATTTCAAACTACAACAGCAATTAGAACAAATGCTTCGCCGTTTTGAGCAAGAGTTGAATGCAACGAAAGAGTTCTTTGATATAGAGTTGGAGAATCTGGAAAGACAACAGAAGCAGCTGATGGAGAAAATGGAGCAGGAGCACACAAAACGTCTGATGTCAGAGGAGTTAACGGTCAGCCAACTCCTGCATATGCTGAAGGACAGGACTCTGAAATGGGAAAAACTTGAACATGAACTTCAATATTCAAACGAAAGGGGTTCGGAGCTCTCAAAGGTTATTGGAAGAGCAGAGGTGGCAACACAGACTGAGATGACTGCAACAGAGCAGCCCTTGGATGCCAAAAGTACGCTGACTCACGTCAACGTAGAACAACAGACCGCTGAAACAGCTGCTCCGGTAGAGGGATTGCATAGTCCGATCAATCAATCTCCAAAGGAAGTTGAAGTATTAAAATCACAAATGAGGTCACTAGTAAACGACTTGCTGAAAGCCCAGAAAAAGCTGGATGCAGAGGTACACATGAAGAAGTCTCTTCAGGAAAGATGTCTGGATTTGGAACAAGAGCTGGCTAACGTCCAGCTGGGTATGGAGGAAATAGACGACCCTCTCACTGGTCTAGCTCAGGACGACACCGAATATTACGATGTCCTGTCCTGCCCAGCTTGTAACTTCGACTCCCAAAGTGCAGAAATCATGGAGGAGCACCAAAAGTCTACGGAACATCGGGAGAAGCTGGCTCTACGACGGAAACAGGAGGAAGAGAAGGAGGAACTGCCCATGCAGCTGGCAGCTGTGGCAGCTGACAATGGAGCCCAGAGAGTCTCCAAGAAGCAGAAAAGGAAAAGTAAAAACAGAAGATGACCCATCTGAACCATTATCACCTCTACCAGATCACACACGTGGTCCCTCCGAACGGAGCCAATTCAGTTCGGAAGTTCAAACTGTTAAATCCATGGAAGGACTATTGAATGAGTCACTCCAGCAACGTGAACCGACTACACCACAGAGATTGAATCTGTGAACTGTTTTCCGCAGAGACTGAATCTGTGATCTGTTTTGACATGAAGTTATCTATGTATCTATGTTATTCTGTTATGTAAACCTGAAGTTATATATGTATATATGTTATTACGTTATGTTAAATGGGGAGATGACTGTAAAGCTAGGAAGGGAGGAATGTTGTGTATGTAATATGTGTGCTACTGTGAACCTATGGACAGGACTGCACTACTTGTTGGGCGTAGTGATATGCAGTACCACTCCTGGCCATAGGGGTATAAATAGTACTGTGGGTACTGATCCCCCTCAGTTCCCGCCTGTGGGCATGAAGTAAAGACCTATGTATAGTCCCTACCTCCAACCAGTAAAGACCTGTTTGAGTTATACGTTTAAGTCTTTGTGTTAATTGTTCAATACAATACACATACTTAACAAAAATCAGCAAGTGAATTGACTCGAGAGGGTGTTACGAGTCTTGATCCTGTCCTCACTCAATGTGCACACGTGTGACAAAAAGGGAACTTGTTTCTGTTAGTGAATTCCCTTCTTTAAACAGCCTGAAAATGTCAGATTCATTAAGTTGAGTATGTTTGCTCAGAGGCAAAGGGGTAGATGTTGACACTGTGCGAGTGTGAAACAGGTCATAGTGAATCCCCAGCCTGTTTTACATCTCTCCCGATCTTTATTTCCATTGACGTCAAGGGCAAGGCCAGCTTTGTACAGGGACACTGCAAACAAAAACGCTGCTCCAAAAGATCTCTTCAAACACTGGCAATGGCTGTTTGAAGCATCTCCAAGCTATGAGCTACAAACTAGAGGCACCTCTGCCAGTACCAGCGCATTCTGCTAACACAAACAGCCCTTTTCTTTCATTCTAACTTAGCCTTGGTGCATTGAGAGTGCGAGTCACAGGACTTCTGTCCACCCACGATACCTCACCCTCATTTGCATACATTAAACCAGCTCCCAGCAGCCTGGGTGCATGAGGAGGCCCCACAGCCTGACTGGAGCAGGCGCCACTGCTGTGACAGAGCACAGACCCAGTGAAAGTGGGATCCATCCTAATTTGAATGCCTCGCAAAGTAGAAACATCATTTCAGCACGAAAGAAGTGCTAGAAATGGCTAGTAAATTGGGGGCCAATCTGGGTTTTTTGGTGTTCTTAACTGGGACACTGGGAGGACACCCTGCTCATCTTCAAATGGCATCATGGGATAATTCCTGTCTACTTGAACAGGCAGACAAGGCCTCAGTTTCATCCGAAAGACAGTTCCTCCAACAATGTTGCATTCCCTCACAGAGTTTCCAGTTTGATTCATGTGCTCGTGTCTGTAGTCTCTAATGAATGTTGGATTGTCAGGGAAAAAACGATGATATTTTGCCGTCATATTATGTTGCCCTGCCACAATCAGAGGAGTAATTCAGTAATAAATGATTTACTCGTTGTGAAAATGGGATCTGTGTAACCAGAATAAGATTGTTTTCGGGGAAGGTTTGAAGATCAACTGCCTTCTGCGCCTCACTAGAAAACAAAATCTGATTCTTGGGGAAACTCTGCTTTCTGCCTCGCCAGCCCCTGAGTCAGGTTAGGCACTGAAATTGATTCCGTTTAATCTTTAAATAATTTAACCAAAACAAATATATTCCTACCAGTTTAAACCTTCTACTTTATAAATGTTTTCTCTCTCTACATTGCTTAACTGTTCCCTCTCTATTCCTGTGATATCCGAGTGGTAAGGTCAGAAACTGAGAGAAGCGAGATATTAGGAACAAAACCCAACTGGTTATTTACACGGTGTAGCAGAGAGACATAGCTCTTACAAGCTGGAGGCAAGGCATACAATTCTTACTGCACAAGCCAAGATGGAGGATGAACCTCTGAGTCATACCCATAATGCAATGCCATATTACCGTATAAACTGGTGTACCAGGACACTGAATACATGACCCATTACCTTAAATACTGGTGAATGTGAACCCTTAATATTTGGCTCCATCTGGTGGATAACTTAAACATTACATCCCAGATTACTATATCCCTCCCCTCTTAAGTTGAACATTAATTTCTTAACAACATTCTTAAAAAGTCCCATAACGAAACTCCTTTAACGATAGTCCATACTGAATGAATCTAGCAGGTCGTTATCAATCTCTCTGGCGGCTTGTGAGCCCTTGGTGAACGTCTTACAGTCAAGTCCTTGCTTGGTTGTGGTAGAGCCACCTGCTGCTCCTGAGCAGTACTCAGAGAATCTGACTCTGCTACAATGGTTTCCTCTTGATGACGGGGTCCAGGTGGAACTGGCTCTGTTCGTGGTGGTGGTACCACCGATGCATTTGGATAACTGGGGGCCAACTTGTCCTCCGACATCTCCTCTGGAACCTCCATTTCAATTTCCCCTTGTCTGGTCAGTATCTGATCTACATGTCTGCGTACTACCTGACCAGTTCCCACCATGACCGTATATGATACTGGACCGGTCATTGAGTCTATGACGCCAGGAATCCATTTTGGACCATAACTGAAATTCCTGGTAAGGACCGCATCACCTTCTCCAAAACTACGGCTCTGTGTCCTTCTGTCATGGTTCTCCTTTTGTTTGATTTGTCTGTTTTCCACCTTCCTTTTTAGGTCTGAGTGAACCAGGTCAAGAGTGGAGCGTAGTTGACGTCCTAACAACAGCTCAGCAGGAGAGAGTCCTGTGGTAGATTGAGGTGTTATTCTGTAGCTGAACAGAACTCGTGACACCTTGGCTGCCAAACTCACTTCCGCACTTTTTTCATCATCTCCTTAAATGTTTGTACGGCTCTCTCCGCAAGTCCATTTGAAGACGGATGATATGGAGCTGAGGTCACGTGCACTATGCCATTGTTTCTCATGAACTCTTTTGTTTCTGTACTCACAAAACATGTGGCATTGTCACTTACTACGATCTCCGGTAGCCCTTGATTACTAAAACTCCTACGCAGGCAGTCTATAGTAACATTAGATGAAGCAAAATTTACAGGATAAACATCCATCCATTTGGAATGGCCATCTATGATTATGAGGAACATCTTTCCCATGAATGGACCCGCATAATCTACATGTAATCTTCTCCATGGTTTATCCGGCCACTCCCAGGGGTGGAGAGGAGCCGCTGCTGGTGCCTTCCTGTGTACTTGACAAGTGCTGCATGTCTTGACTAGATTTTCTATCTCCGCATCTAGCTTTGGCCACCACAAGTATCTCCTTGCCAAGGCTTTCATACGCGAAACTCCAGGATGACACTGATGTAGTTGCCCTAGGATAGACTGTCGTGCTGGCTGTGGAATAATCACTCGTGCTCCCCACAACACGCAAGCATCCTGCACACCCAGCTCTGTCTTCCTGACACTGTAAGGTATGTAATCAGTCCCTTCCGGATGCTGTGGCCAACCCCTCATCACATATTCTCGGACTCTAGACATTACTGGATCTTTACCGGTCCAGGTCCTTACTTGTTCAGCAGTCACAATTGCCATGTCCGTGTCCTCCAACATCAAAACTCTGTCCTCTGGAGCTGCACGGATAGGTGTACCTGGCAGTGGAAGATGGCTCAAGGCATCTGCGTTCCCATGGTACTTGCCCGTCTTGTGAATGATGACATATTCATATGCCCTCAACGTCACTGCCCACCTCTGGATCCGGGGTGACACCATCTGTGGTACTGCTTTCATTTCATTAAAAAGAGATAGAAGAGGTTTATGATCGGTGCATATGGTGAATTTCCTGCCATATATGTACTTGTGAAACCTCTGTAACCCAAACATTACAGCTAACCCCTCTTTATCTAACTGGGAATAGATTTTTTCCACTGGTGTCAGAGTTCGAGACATAAACCCTATTGGTCTTTCTGTTCCATCTTCCAAGCTGTGTGAAAGAACTGCCCCCACCCCGTAAGGTGAAGCATCACAAGAGAGAACGATATCTTTCTCTGCATTGTAGTGAACCAGCACATCCGAGGACAGCATCAGTTTCTTGGACTGTTCAAATGAAACCCTCTGTTCCTCTTCCCACTGCCACTGTGTCTCCTTGCGCAAAAGTTTGTGAAGAGGTGCTAACACTGTTGCCAAGTTTGGTAAAAATCTGTTATAATAGTTTAGCAGTCCCATGTAAGCTTTTAACTCAGTCACATTGTTAGGAGCTGGGGCCTCCTGCAGTGCTTGTACCTTCTCCTTGATTGGATGGAGCCTGGTGGCATCCACTCTGTGTCCCAGGAACATGGCCTCATTCCCCAGGAAAGTGGACTTACTCCTCTTGAGCCGTAACCCAGCCTTATCCAATCTTTGTAGTACCTCTCTCAGAGTGCTCAGATGCTCCTGGTCGGTTCTTCCCATCACCAGAATGTCATCCAGATAGATTGAAACATGTGGTATCCCTTGCAGTACACCCTCGATAGTCCTCTGGAAAATAGCTGGACTAGATGAGACACCGAATGGTAAGCGGTTATAGGTAAACAAACCCTTGTGTGTATTTATGGTTACATACTTCTTGGATTCCTCATCTAGTGTAATCTGCAAGTATGCATGACTCATATCCAGCTTCGTGAATTTCTTCCCTCCAGCCAGGTTTGCAAAGAGATCCTCTGTTTTGGGAATAGGATACTGTTCTAGTTTAGACACCCTATTTACTGTCAATTTATAATCTCCACACAGCCTTACCGAATTGTCCGGTTTTAAAACAGGTACAATGGGAGCTGCCCATTCTGAACATTTCACGGGTTCCAGAATGATCTCTCTCAAAAGACGATCAAGCTCAACCTCTACCTTCGGTTTCATGGCATACGGCACAGGTCGTTGTTTAAAAAACCTTGGCAGTGCCTCCTTGTCTACATAAATCTTAGCTGGGGGGGCCATTAAATGTGCCAAGTTCTTCCTTGAACACGTTCTCATGTTCAATCAACACTTCTTGCAAAGACAACTGTTTGCCTCCCTTTATTTGATTTATTGCTCCCCAATCTAATTTAAGTTCTTGTATCCAGCCCCGACCTAACAGGTTTGGTCCGGAAGCCGATACTACAACTACAGGTAGCTGTTCCACGGTGTCCCTGGGTTGCACAGTTACAGTAGTTATACCCAATGTTGCCACTCGTTCACCAGTATATGTTTTAAGCTGCATAGAGCAAGACTTTAACTCTGGAACTTTTGCACGGTTCCACAATTTTGGGTACTCCTCCCTGTTCATTATGGTTACACCGCATCCTATATCCACTTCAAAGTTGACCTTTGAGTCATTTACTGTCAGTTGCAAAGTGATAGGATCCACTTTTGGAATGTTCTCTACCATAGTATGCATTATGAACATGTCATTTTCTTTCTCAGCTTCTCCGCTGATGTGATGTGCCTCCTGTTTTGTCACTTTTCTTCCTAGGTTTTGCTTTCCTCCCCCTTTTGGTTTGCATTCCTCCACGGATGCTTTTGCCCTGCATGCCCGTTTTATGTGTCCTTTTTTCCCACACTTGCGGCACTTTTCATCCAGAAACCTGCATTCCCTCGCCAGGTGATCACCATTGCATCTATAACATGCCTTTACATGCTCATGTTGTGGTTTCTGACGCATGTTTAACTTGCGCACAATAATCTGACCTGCAACTTGCTTTGCAGTAGCCCAGTCTGAACCTTGTATTTCTTTTACATCTCGGTTCGCTGTCTCTACGGCTTGAGCAAGTTCCAATGCTTTTTCATTCGTAAGCCCAGTCTCGGACAATAATCTCCGCTGCATTCGATCATCCATTATCCCACGAACTAGCCTATCTCTCAGCATGTCTTTCAGGGTGTTGCCGTAATTGCAATCGTGGCCAATTTTCTCAACACCGCTTCCCTCCCTCCATTTCCTCCCTCTTCCCTCCCTCCATTCCCTCAGTCTTCCCTCCCTCCATTCCCTCAGTCTTCCCTCCCTCCATTCCCTCGGTCTTCCCTCCCTCTTCCCTCCCTCCATTCCCTCAGTCTTTCCTCCCTCCATTCCCTCAGTCTTCCCTCCCTCCATTCCCTCAGTCTTCCCTCCCTCCATTCCCTCAGTCTGCCCTCCCTCCATTCCCTCGGTCTTCCCTCCCTCCATTCCCTTGGTCATCCCTCCCTCCATTCACTTGGTCTTCCCTCCCTCCATTCCCTCGGTCTTTCCTCCCTCCATTCCCTCGGTCTGCCCTCCCTCCATTCCCTCCCTCTTCCCTCCCTCCATTCCCTCAGTCTTCCCTCCCTCCATTCCCTCCCTCTTCCCTCCCTCCATTCCCTCAGTCTTCCCTCCCTCCATTCCCTCAGTCTTCCCTCCCTCCATTCCCTCAGTCTTCCCTCCCTCCATTCCCTCGGTCTTTCCTCCCTCCATTCCCTCGGTCTGCCCTCCCTCCATTCCCTCCCTCTTCCCTCCCTCCATTCCCTCAGTCTTCCCTCCCTCCATTCCCTCCCTCTTCCCTCCCTCCATTCCCTCAGTCTTCCCTCCCTCCATTCCCTCAGTCTTCCCTCCCTCCATTCCCTCAGTCTTCCCTCCCTCCATTCCCTCAGTCTTCCCTCCCTCCATTCCCTCAGTCTTCCCTCCCTCCATTCCCTCGGTCTTCCCACCCTCCATTCCCTCAGTCTTCCCTCCCTCCATTCCCTTGGTCTTCCCTCCCTCCATTCTCTCAGTCTTCCCTCCCTCCATTCCCTCAGTCTTCCCTCCCTCCATTCCCTCGCTCTTCCCTCCCTCCATTCCCTCGGTCTTCCCTCCCTCCATTCCCTCAGTCTTCCCTCCCTCCATTCCCTCAGTCTGCCCTCCCTCCATTCCCTCGGTCTTCCCTCCCTCCATTCCCTTGGTGTTCCCTCCCTCCATTCCCTTGGTCTTCCCTCCCTCCATTCCCTCGGTCTTTCCTCCCTCCATTCACTCAGTCTGCCCTCCCTCCATTCCCTCCCTCTTCCCTCCCTCCATTCCCTCAGTCTTCCCTCCCTCCATTCCCTCCCTCTTCCCTCCCTCCATTCCCTCAGTCTTCCCTCCCTCCATTCCCTCAGTCTTCCCTCCCTCCATTCCCTCAGTCTTCCCTCCCTCCATTCCCTCGGTCTTCCCAACCTCCATTCCCTCGGTCTTCCCTCCCTCCATTCCCTCCCTCTTCCCTCCCTCCATTCCCTCAGTCTTCCCTCCCTCCATTCCCTCGGTCTTCCCTCCCTCCATTCCCTCGGTCTTCCCTCCCTCCATTCCCTCGGTCTTCCCTCCCTCCCTCTTCCCTCCCTCCATTCCCTCGGTCTTGCCTCCCTCCATTCCCTCAGTCTTCCCTCCCTCCATTCCCTCAGTCTTCCCTCCCTCCATTCCCTCAGTCTTCCCTCCCTCCATTCCATCAGACTTCCCTCCCTCCATTCCCTCAGTCTTCCCTCCCTGCATTCCCTCAGTCTTCCCTCCCTCCATTCCCTCGGTCTTCCCTCCCTCCATTCTCTCAGTCTTCCCTCCCTCCATTCCCTCAGTCTTCCCTCCCTCCATTCCCTCGCTCTTCTATCCCTCCATTCCCTCAGTCTTCCCTCCCTCCATTCCCTCCCTCTTCCCTCCCTCCATTCCCTCAGTCTTCCCTCCCTCCATTCCCTCGGTCTGCCCTCCCTCCATTCCCTCGGCCTTCCCTCCCTCCATTCCCTCGGTCTTCCCTCCCTCCATTCCCTCAGTCTTCCCTCCCTCCATTCCCTCAGTCTTCCCTCCCTCCATTCCCTCAGTCTTCCCTCCCTCCATTCCCTCAGTCTTCCCTCCCTCCATTCCCTCGGTCTTTCCTCCCTCCATTCCCTCGGTCTGCCCTCCCTCCATTCCCTCCCTCTTCCCTCCCTCAATTCCCTCAGTCTTCCCTCCCTCCATTCCCTCCCTCTTCCCTCCCTCCATTCCCTCAGTCTTCCCTCCCTCCATTCCCTCAGTCTTCCCTCCCTCCATTCCCTCAGTCTTCCCTCCCTCCATTCCCTCAGTCTTCCCTCCCTCCATTCCCTCAGTCTTCCCTCCCTCCATTCCCTCGGTCTTCCCACCCTCCATTCCCTCAGTCTTCCCTCCCTCCATTCCCTTGGTCTTCCCTCCCTCCATTCTCTCAGTCTTCCCTCCCTCCATTCCCTCAGTCTTCCCTCCCTCCATTCCCTCGCTCTTCCCTCCCTCCATTCCCTCGGTCTTCCCTCCCTCCATTCCCTCAGTCTTCCCTCCCTCCATTCCCTCAGTCTGCCCTCCCTCCATTCCCTCGGTCTTCCCTCCCTCCATTCCCTTGGTGTTCCCTCCCTCCATTCCCTTGGTCTTCCCTCCCTCCATTCCCTCGGTCTTTCCTCCCTCCATTCACTCAGTCTGCCCTCCCTCCATTCCCTCCCTCTTCCCTCCCTCCATTCCCTCAGTCTTCCCTCCCTCCATTCCCTCCCTCTTCCCTCCCTCCATTCCCTCAGTCTTCCCTCCCTCCATTCCCTCAGTCTTCCCTCCCTCCATTCCCTCAGTCTTCCCTCCCTCCATTCCCTCGGTCTTCCCAAACTCCATTCCCTCGGTCTTCCCTCCCTCCATTCCCTCCCTCTTCCCTCCCTCCATTCCCTCAGTCTTCCCTCCCTCCATTCCCTCGGTCTTCCCTCCCTCCATTCCCTCGGTCTTCCCTCCCTCCATTCCCTCGGTCTTCCCTCCCTCCCTCTTCCCTCCCTCCATTCCCTCGGTCTTCCCTCCCTCCATTCCCTCAGTCTTCCCTCCCTCCATTCCCTCAGTCTTCCCTCCCTCCATTCCCTCAGTCTTCCCTCCCTCCATTCCATCAGTCTTCCCTCCCTCCATTCCCTCAGTCTTCCCTCCCTGCATTCCCTCAGTCTTCCCTCCCTCCATTCCCTCGGTCTTCCCTCCCTCCATTCTCTCAGTCTTCCCTCCCTCCATTCCCTCAGTCTTCCCTCCCTCCATTCCCTCGCTCTTCTATCCCTCCATTCCCTCAGTCTTCCCTCCCTCCATTCCCTCCCTCTTCCCTCCCTCCATTCCCTCAGTCTTCCCTCCCTCCATTCCCTCGGTCTGCCCTCCCTCCATTCCCTCGGCCTTCCCTCCCTCCATTCCCTCGGTCTTCCCTCCCTCCATTCCCTCAGTCTTCCCTCCCTCCATTCCCTCGGCCTTCCCTCCCTCCATTCCCTTGGCCTTCCCTCCCTCCATTCCCTCAGTCTTCACTCCCTCCATTCCCTCAGTCTTCCCTCCCTCCATTCTCTCGGTCTTCCCTCCCTCCATTCCCTCGGTCTTCCCTCCCTCCATTCCCTCAGTCTTCACTCCCTCCATTCCCTCAGTCTTCCCTCCCTCCAT
This sequence comes from Somniosus microcephalus, assembly GCF_052327205.1. Lineage (NCBI taxonomy): Eukaryota > Metazoa > Chordata > Chondrichthyes > Squaliformes > Somniosidae > Somniosus > Somniosus microcephalus. Next base: position 64,058,730 of record NC_140999.1, on the reverse strand, counting down.
TCCCTCGGTCTTCCCTCCCTCCATTCCCTCGGCCTTCCCTCCCTCCATTCCCTTGGCCTTCCCTCCCTCCATTCCCTCAGTCTTCACTCCCTCCATTCCCTCAGTCTTCCCTCCCTCCATTCCCTCAGTCTTCCCTCCCTCCATTCTCTCGGTCTTCCCTCACTCCATTCTCTCGGTCTTCTCTCTAACAAACAGATGATCTCAGTGAGAATGTGACAGTGGGTTTCGCTTGCTCTGAGTGCTAGAACTAGCCCATGTGCTCACAATGTGGGGGTTGTGATTTTATGAGCTGGCATTAAAGGGATAGGCGTCAGCTTACGCCCACATTCCAAACTTGTTCTGGCTGTAAATATTTGTAACACTCATTAATGTACAGGCCTGGCAGCAATTATTTCTTTTTTGCTTGTTAATTGCTTATTAAGCAGCAATTAAGTGCAACTTGTAAATGTACTTCATTCCCACGTTCATTTCTTGCATTTAACACTGACATTGAAATATTGAAGGGAGCTGGGTGATCTGGGCAGAGCTAGAGATATTGCCGGGGACTATTGGCCGAGTGGCTCAAGGACAGAAGGTGGGGACTATCAGCACTCGCTACCGCCTGATGTGTTGCGAGGATTACTCAGAGTCACACCTGGACACAAGGACCTGTGCACCAGGAGGCTGCTTCCTAATAGAGCTGGACCGCAGACAAGTGTCCAGGCATGGCAGCCACTGGGCAGTGAGCAGGTGGCCTTCTTGGTAGAACTGAAAGTGGCCATGATGCACTTCATCATGACATCGAGGTCACAGGTTGCCTCAGTTGCCATGGCTACACCAAGTTCAACAGAGGCATTGGGCACTACCTGGAGAGACAGACCTAATACTTGTAGTCACGTGGCATTCCCTGAGTGCAAAGGGGCATTGATGGTTCTCATGTTGGCACCTACCCTTTTACCATCAGAGAGTTTCCCCTCCCTCAGATAGTGGGGCCGATTTTCCTGTGATTAGCGCCTGGGGAAAACTGACTCCTCAAGCAATAAGCTCAGAAAGTAGGAGCGGAGACTCGTGATACTGAGGGAGGCGGACAGTCTGTACCAGTAATAGGCACAGGGTGAGGGACAGTCATTAAAATGAGGTAAGAGGGGAGATTCCTGGCCTATTTTCTTGTCCCATTTTCTTGTTTTCCCATTCTCCAGGTGCCATTTGGAAGGGTGTCCAGAAGAAGCAGGCCTTAAGGCCTTTTGCTTAGCAATTGGAGGATCAGAGGGGCAGGCAGAGGCACTACAGGTAAGGCCTCTTTTCTGCTTTTCAGCGACATCGGGCCTGGGATGGGCTGGGGGATCTTCTGGCATCTGCTCATTACAGCCGAGAGGCTCCAATCACGTGCATTATTGCTGCCAACACAGGGCTCTCAAGGTTGGAATAGCCCTACTGCTAGACATGCGGGCCCTGCCAGAGGGTGGGCCTCTCCCGGGGTGCGGCCAGCCCATTCAAATGACTCAACCCATCAAATTCAGGTGCACAGAGGCCTGGACAACACATTGTATTTTGGAAATACTTGGGCAGAGGGGGGTATAGAAAAATTGGCCCCTGTATCCAATCACTAGCAAAATAATTACCCCATTTACCACTTATTTTTCAGAAAGTTCTTATGACATGCACGCACATTTTGAAGGAATCAAGGCTTTGCCGACCATTTGAGGGGGAAACAGAATTCAAGGCTGGCTGCTGGGAGACACGGGTTACCCATGCAAGCATGGCCGATGACAGCTCCGCAGAATTGTCAAATCCTAAAGGAAAGGGACTACAAACATACACACTCACGAAGTTGAAATACAACAGAACATACTGTTGCTTCCTTAAAATGGTGGGTGATATTTGGATCACTCTGGTGATGTCTTCCAGTATGTCCTCAGGCAAGTTGGTGGGATAACTGTAGTATGTTGTACGGTGCCCAATATTACCATTGACAGAGGCTGGCGTGTGCTTTCTGACAGTGAGCTGGAGCAAAGCAGGCCCCAGCAAGAGGACAAGGGAAGTCATGAACCCTCTGCAGCACATCAGCCGGTGCCCCAAGTAGCACAGGCACAACCATCACTGATCAGTGATTTGTTTTCTTCCTCTTAAGGCCTGCACATGGTAGTTTCTGCAAACAAATGCTCAGGTGGGCAGCAGTCATGGACTGGCATGGAAATGTGCCCATAGTGGCTCTCGTGCCTGCCTGTAACCCATGTAAATGAGGTGCCCTTGTATTGACCCCTCTACCCTTTTAACGTGTTTCTGCAAGTTCTTATACACATCCTAGTTAGTCCCTCCACCTCACTCCCTGCATCATTTATGGAGGTCAATCATCCTTCTTATTCCACTTCTGGGGTTTCTGCTCATCCGTTGGTGACATGCTCATTTGGTCTGTACTTGCTGATCCCGTGTATCTGGTGTACTCGGGATTATACCTTTAAAGGTGTTCCACTTGCCCTCTCCTGAAATGTCATCGAACAAACACCACCAATCAAATTGCTTAAATAGTTATTTCAGTTCTTTGAAGTTATCCCTTTTAAAGTGATGCACTGACACTTAATTCTCAATACTTCTCAATGTCACAACATGCTGCATAAAGAAGGGCCCCTTGGAGGAGATGATGGAGGTCCATCACCCATCCTAATGTTGGCATCTACATGGTGTGGATTGTAAAGGTAAGAACGGTCTGGGGTTGAAGCCAGAATGCAGATCTGAATTGGAATGAGTTGGAATTAATCCTGCTCAATCCCATTGAACTTGTAGTTTGGAAAGAATCAATTGGAGATAGTGGAAGCAAAGCTATTGTTTGGCCCAGACTGCTGAAGAAACTCCGTTAGGATTGCCCTGGCTCGCTGCCATTGTGCTCCTCCCTATAGGGGACTAATTAACAACTGACAAAACTCATCACACTGGAGGTTGGGAATTCATCTGACGGGCAGCTGTACGACTGCTGCATTGTCACATTCACAAGCAACTGCTCTGCAAGTGGCTTTCCTTACTGAGGGGTTGCCATTGGCTCGGCTTCCCCTCAGTCTCAATCAGCCACCTGCTTCTGCCAACCCTGCCCCATCCCCTTGGTTAAGACATTACATGCTTCCCATTCTTTCTATCAATGGCAATCACTCTCCTTGTTCTGCCAGCTGTCCTCTCGCTGCATTGCTACGGATGAGCCCGCTCACTGTATGAACCTGGAAGAAGTGCCTTTACAAACGTGACAGTGCACAACTCTGGATGGCACTGAGGCACAGAAATTTACGCACTCAGAAGCCATGATTTAGAGGCAGAATAAGAGGGCCAGACAATAAGCAGAGGATCATTCTTTTCAATAGGCCACACCAATGCCTGGCAGAGCTGCACAGAGCAGGCTTCAGATTGGCTGCACGGAGAGAAGCCCATTTACTCAGAAGGGATCTAAAACAGGCATTAGCCCTCATTAGCATATGCCTTAGGATGCCAGCCCGGATTCCTGAAAACTGTCCAAGGCATCGAACGTTACTCAGACGTCCATGGGGTTTACGGCATTGCCCTGTGAAATTGGTCACTTTTCCCACAGAATTCCATCGGAAAAAAAGGCACAATGGTATCTATTTCCACCCCTAGGAATTAGGACCTTGTGAAGCCTTCAGGTGAAGTGGGGTTAAAGGGCAGAGGTTAATTGGACTACATAAGAGCTGAGTAATGACCGCCTTGAATGAGGAAGTCCATCCATCTCCTCTTGACCTTAAATGGTACCACATCACCGTGTCCCCCCACCATAAATATCCTGAGGGTCACCATTGACCAGAAACTGAACTGGACCAGCCACGTCAACACTGTGGCTACAATAGCAGGGCAGAGACTGGGTACTCTATGACAAGTGTCTCACCTCTTGACTCCTCAAAGGCTCTCCACCATCTACAAGGCTCAGGTCAGGAGTGTGATGGAATACTCTCCACTAGCCTGGAGAGGTGTAGCCACAATAAAACTCTGCACCAGAGGCTCAGCACCATCCAGGATGAAGCAGTTCATTTGATTGATGCCCCAACCACTCTACTCAATATCCACCTCATCCATCATCTGCCCACCGTGGCTGAAGCATATGCGACCAACAGGGTGCACTGCAGCACCTCACCACGGTTATTTCAACAGCAACTCTCAGCCCTGCAAGCAACCAAGAAGAGCAAGAACAGCAATGTTGTGGGAACACCATCACCTCCAAGTTCCCCTCCAAGTCACACACCATCTTGACTTGGAAATATATCGCCATTCCTCATTGTTGCTGGATCAAAATCCTGGAACTCCCTCCCTAACAGCACTGTGGGAGTACCTTCACCACACGGACAGCAGCGGTTCAAGAAGAGGCTCACCACCACCTTCTCAAGGGCAATTAGGGATGGGCAATAAATGCCAGCCTTCCCAATGTTGCCACATCCCGAGAACAGATATAAAACTTATCCCTATGTACTCTTCAGGTGCATTGGTTTTTTCCTCCAATATATGCGAATGGCTGGGAAGGGTTTGGAATGTGGTTACAACAATGGCTTAAGTTACAAGCACATCTCCCACTTCACTTGCAGTGCATTTACATGTTTTTATAAGCCATAGGCTTAAATGTAGAGCTGGATTTTGGCTGTTGGCTTTCGATGGTTTTTTTAGGTTGCCATTCTAATTAGTTTCAAATTGGAATTGATTACTTGTATAAAGGTATCTGAGAGTTAATTTGTTCTCCTACTTAGATCTCATAGACACATTAACTACATTCATGTGTAACTAGGTGCGTTGCAGAAATAGCAGATATTTGTTTTTGTTCCTAAACTCACTCGAGATTAAAAACTTGTAATGCCTAATTGGAAAGGTTTAGCATTTTTGTCTTTGTTAGTTTTTTGGGGGATTATTTCTTCCTGATTACTGCCCACACAGGGTTTAGGATCAGCAACTCCTAGTTATTTCTGAAGATTGTACAGAATACATATTGCAGCCCATCTAATAGTCACACCTTAGGACAAGGCGGAGATGAGTACAATTCCGGAAGGACTATGTGCGCATCGTTTGATTGCTGTCGGTATATTTGGATGGAAATACATCCAACAGATCATCAAAAATATTTGACCCTGATCAACATAACATTTCATTCCAGTCAATTCAAACTTGCGATATAATTGGCTCACAGCCCATCACATGCTGCTGGGACTAATACAGTTGCCAAATTCCTTCTTTCAGTATATCTTCAAAGGATCTGGAATGACATATCATGACTGAAATCACCTCAGTCAGTTGGATGTCAGCAGGGCTATTGACTTCAGTTATCAGCCATGGGTAATGTAGAATTCGCAAAATTAATATTGTACTATAAGGGTCCGTTGGCAGAAGAGGCCTTGATTTTTTTTAAAGACTGTTTTAAAAGAAGCCCAGAAAAAGGGGCATATAAAATGGCCGCCAGACCCCGTGACCGACTTATTGGGACACTTTAAAATGGTTCCTGCAGTCCCCAGAGAGCCTTTGTGGATTCATCCCACAGCAAATTCTGGAAGCCGTTTCTGAGAAAACGAAACCAGACACGTATGCATACATATAGATTGGATGCAGATTCAGCCAGATCGGCCTGTAGATAAAGGCCATCAAAATGTTTACCTGGACAAAGGGGAACAGTTTCATATTCATGAGAAGAGCATCAATGACACCAAGAAGATATTAAAACATTACCAGGTCATTTCAGACCAGAGATGGCCATCACCGGCCATCCCGAAAGCAGTTTAAATATAATAACTACCCTGCTGTGCTATAAGCCCGCCAAAAGTTAAACAAAGACTAACCTTGATTTGGCGGGAGATAAAGGCTTCTCCTGAGAAGTATATCTGGGGGAACCCGGGGTAGCAAAAGGGGGGACAGTCCTCGTGGTGCTATCATCGTATTGGTGGCATCATCGCTTGAAGAAGAAGAAGGTGATTCGAGTCTGCATCCCGCCCCGGGGTAACCATTGGGAGATCGTCGACAAACCCCGGGCCGTTTGATGAGACAAAGAGGCAGAAAACTACTTCCAACCATGGTCAAGCAGATGGTCTCTTCCCCCACATTGACATCCAGGCCCGCTGAGATCCAGCCTGTCCGTGACCTTCACCTCGAGGAAGAGAAGGCGTGTCGCAGCTCGCAGCCCGCAGCGCTGACCATGAGGAGACAGGACGACTGAAAGGATCAAAACGCAGACCTGTTTCAATACCTTGCGATTCCTAGTTGGATTGGTGAGCATGTTTCTGGCCCTACATAATCGGATCTAGATAGGTTTAAGGGGTTGGGCATTTTGGGTATAATTAACATGAGTTGTTGTCCCTCGATGTTCCGTGTGTTTCCCCATTTCATGATGACTTTTGTAAAGTATAATATGCCTGTATCTATTTTAGTTAGTACTGTATTGTTATGATTTGTTTTTCCCTCCCATGTACCCTCTTATTTGTTTGCATTTGATTTGTTTTTCCTTATGCAAAAAAATTTCATTTTGTTTCATTAAACTTGGTCTATAAGAGTATTCTCTGCATTGTAGTTCCTGCATCTAAGTCCAGGGTCTAGAACCTAAGGGGTGAGTGGGTCGAACCACTCAAGGTTTTACTGTGCAAAAGAGAGAGAGAGAGGCCTCTGGCGAGAGAAACCTCTGCGACCTCGGAGAGAGAAAACCCCTTACAGTAAAGGAGTATTTTAAATCGAGGCTAAAAGATCGTTATAAGGCACTGTGGATGTTTTATTCAGAAAGGAATTTAAGGATGGCATCTTTTGATCAGTTTTTAAAGTACAATAGATTAATATATGTCATGGGAGACAAATTAAACTTCAGTTTTTGATGCTAATGAGTGGTGGAATAATGGCCGTGCGGAGCGGCGGGATGGTGGTGAGGTTGTTTATGTTTTAGTCATGACTTTGTTTCTGTTGCTGGAAAACTGGTGAAGGGTGATCGTGTGGTACAATGGAATGATCATGCTGTTATAAATGGTTTTAATATTGAATAAATCCAAAAATAAAAAGTATCAGGCGTAGCTCAGTTGGCAGCACTCTCGCCTCTGATGTTAGAAGTTTCAAGTCCCACTCCAGACAATAGCAACACATACTCCAGGCTGACGCTCCAGTGCAGCACTGAAGGAACGCGGCAATGTCAGAGGTGCCACCTTTCGGATGAGATGTCCAACTGAGGCCCTCTCAGGTGGATGTGAAAGATCCTACGGCACTGTTTCGAAGAAGAGCAGGGGAGGCCCGGTCAATATTTACCCCTCAACCAACGGCAATAAAAAACAGGTTATCTGGTCATTTATCTCATTGCTTCTTTATGGGATCTTGCTGTGCACAAATTGGGTGCTGTGTTTCTCTATTTTACAACAGTGACACCACTTCAAAAATACTTCATTGGCTATGAAGAGCTTTCACATCCTGAAGGTGTGAAACATGCTATATAAATGCAAGTTCTCTCTCTTTTATCATGAGGCAGGAGAGGTTCTTAAATTGTTCCTGGACAGCCCTACCTGGATGTTCTGCTGGCCTTAGACCACAGGGTAGATTTTGCTGACTTGGTACATGTCAGCGCCGAGTTTGGTGCACTAGTTGTGCATTTTGAGTGCTCACACGAGGAGATAAGTGGGCCTTGCAGTTTATTTTTTATTCGTTTATGGGATGTGGGCGTCGCTGGCAAGGCCAGCATTTATTGCCCATCCCTAATTGCCCTTGAGAAGGTGGTGGTGAGCTGCCTTCTTGAACCGCTGCAGTCCGTGTGGTGAAGGTACTCCGACAGTACTGTTAGGGAGGGGGGTTCCAGGATTTTGACCCAGCAACGATGAAGGAACGGCAATATACTTCCAAGTCAGGATGTTGTGTGACTTGGAGGGGAACTTGGAGGTGGTGGTGTTCCCATGCGCCTGCTGCCCTTGTCCTTCTAGGTGGAAGAGGTCACGAGTTTGGGAGGTGCTGCCGAAGAAGTCTTGGCAAGTTGCTGCAGTGCCTCTTGTAGATGGTACACACTGCAGCCACGGTACACTGGTGGTGGAGGGAGTGAATGTTTAGGGGGGTGCATGGGGTGCCAATCAAGCGGGCTGCTTTGTCTTGGATGGTGTCGAGCTTCTTGAGTGTTGTTGGAGCTGCACTCATCCAGGCAAGTGGAGAGTATTCCATCACACTCCTGACTTGTGCCTTGTAGATGGTGGAAAGTCTTTGGGGAGTCAGGAGGTGAGACACTCGCCACAGAATACCTAGCCTCTGACCTGCTCTTGTTGACACAGTATTTATGTAGCTGGTCCAGTTAAGTTTCTAGTCAATGGTGACCCCCCAAGGTGTTGATGGTGGGGGATCTGGCGATGGTAATGCTCTTGAATGTCAAGGGGCAGTGGTTAGACTCTCGCTTGTTGGAGATAGTCATTGCCTGGTATGAATGTTACTTGCCACTTATCAGCCCAAGCCTGAATATCGTCCAGGTTTTGTTGCATGCGGGCATGGACTGCTTCATTATCTGAGGAGTTGCGAATGGCACTGAACACTGTGCAGTCATCAGCAAACATCCCCATTTCTGACCTTATGTTGGGGGACAGGTCATTGATGAAGCAGCTGAAGATGGTTGGGCCTTGGACACTGCCCTGAGGAACTCCTGCAGTGATGTCCTGGGGCTGTGATGATTGACGTCCGTAATTAATTACCCAGGAGTATCCCACTGGCATCTCCACCCCAAGTCCAAAACATCCGCTCCTATGTCCAAAGGAGGCCAAATACATTGAACCCAGCCTACGACCTAAAGTTAGCACTGGCTGGTTCAACGAAAGTCTTTATCAAGCTCACCATGGTATTGAAATCAGGTCATACCAATTGTCCGTGCACCACTTGCCGATGCAGCAGTGTATGCTTATTGACTGCATATAAAGAAAGACTTGAATTTCTACAGCACCTTTCATGACCTCACGATGTCCCAAAGCGCTTTACAGCCAATAAAGTACTTTTGAAGCGTGGTCACTGTTGAAATGTAAGAAACACAGCAGCCAATTTGCACACAGCAAGGTCCCACAAACAGCAATGTGATAATGACCAGATAATCTGTTTTTTTAGTGATGTTGATTGAGGGATAAATATTGGCCAGGACACCGGGGAGAACTCCCCTGCTCTTCTTTAAAATAGTGCCATGGGATCTTCTACATCTACCCAAGAGAGCAGAAGGGGGCCGCGGTTTAACATCTCATCTGAAAGACGGCCCCTCTGACAGTGCAGCGCTCCCTCAGTACTCCACTGGAGTGTCAGCCTAGATTTTTGTGCTCAAGTCTCGGGAGTAGGACTTGAACCCATAACCATCTGACTCAGAGACGAGTGTGCTACCCACTTTTTAAAAAATATATTGAACATTAGGAACATTTACAACATCGTGATCATTTCATTGTATGATACAAATCAATTCCGCCGCTCTGCACAGCCATTCTGCCACCACATTTTAACATCAAAACCTGAAGTTTAATTTGTCCTCTGTAACATATATTAATCGATTATACTTTAAAAATTGATTGTAAAATACTATCTTAAAATTCCTTTCTGAATAAAACATCCACAGAGCCTTATAATGATCTTTTAGTTTATATTTAAAATACTCTTTTAGGTTGATTCTCCTCCCCTTAAAAAAGCGCATTCCTTCTTTGCACAATCACGAATCTAGCCAAACTGAACATTAAATTAATTGCCACTCCGCTAGACTTGGGAAGACTCTCCTGCAATCCCCATCTCAAAATTGAGTCCCAAGGGATTCCCATTCTCGCTCTTTGGTCCCCACCCAGCAAAAAAACTTCACACAACTGTCGAACATACTACTTAAAATCATTTAACTGCGGACATAACACCAGTAAATGGGACAGAGTCTCATCCCGTGTCCCACACACTGGGCAAGTTACCCCCTCCACTCGCCCAATGTTGCACAAGACCGTCATGGTAAAAATCCAGTTATGAGCCAATTTGAAATCCAGTTCAATCCATACTGGACATTCAAAATTCGTCCACACTCCATTCCAAATCCTGTTGAAATCCAGCTGTGGGTATATACTCTGCCAAAACTCCTGACCAGCAGGTGTCTTGAATCTCCATTCTCTAAATACCTCATGGAAATCTCGAGTATTACAGTTGCCAAATTGGACCAACTCTCCCCCTTTCTCCAGCAGAAAGCTTGGAAAAGCGGGATGCATTTTACTTCCTTTGGAGATTTCCGCAGTTATTTCTTCCATCCAATCCTGTGGCATTGCCCTCACAATCTTCTCATACATGATTCCTATTGCTTTTTCCTCTACCTCCTGATCCTCCTCCCACACCATGTCCCTCATTATCGCTTCCGGCAACCAACCTGGAATTACTTCGTATAATACAGCTTTCACATATATAATACCAGCTTTTATAAAAGCTTGATTAAATAAAACCTCTCCTTCGATGTTGACCCACCTGTTCAAAAATAGGGGCTGTTCTAAAAATTCCTCAGCCCCCTTGGGCATAAACTACACACTTTTTAAAAATTGGGCCCAAGTCTCTACAACCCCCTTATAAATCCTAGGGAGAAGTTCAATCGATTTCAAAAACATATTATTGTATTTCATATACAAGATCCCCTGCCCTCCTATCCCACTTCATTAAAAAAATGCTCAAAACAACTCTTCCAAAAACTTGTATTTGACTTCTGAAGAAATCTCTTCACCCATTTGATTCTAAAGGATTTTTTCTTCAAATCAATATCTGGGAAATTGAGTCCTCCCTGATTTCTCCGTCCAATGATGGTATTGTAATCCACCAAGGCTGGTTTCCCTTCCCATAAAAACCTTACACAAGCCTCTCGGATGGACTTTTCCGCCCACTCAGGAATATCCTCCACCGTCAATAAGTACCATAGCTTAGATAGCAGGAGAGCAGACACCACTATCACTCTTCCTTGCACTTTCAACCACCTTCTTTCCCATCTTCCCAAAATCTTTTTAATTTTCATAACCTTCGATTCCCAATTTAATCGATCCACTTCATCCCTGTCTTTCTTGCACGCCATATGCACCCGCAGAACTTCCAAAACCTCCACCACCTTAAAGGGACTTTCCCCCAACCATTCCCCCCTACCCCTTCCCGCAACCAGGCATTGGGACTTACTATAATACACACTGGCTCCTGAAGCTCTACAATATTCCTCCACTACATCCATAGCTTTCCTCACTGACTCCCTATTTCTCAATGTTAAGGTTGTGTCATCTGCATATTGGTGTATCACCGACACCAGCCCAGAACTGGGAACCACAATCCCAACTATACCTTGTTTCTTTCGCATCATGTAACCTAATGGTTCTGCTACCAATGTGTACAACAATGGGGACAGGGGACAACCCTGTCTCACTGATCTCTGTATCAGAAAATACTTGGGTAAAAAAACATTACATTTAACAGCTAAATATGTTTGAATATAAAATTCTTATCCACTCAATGACATTTTCCCCGAAGCCAAATGCTTCCAAAACCTTCAATAAAAACTCGAGAGACCCTATCAAAGGCTTTCTCTTGATCTATCTTTAATACATAAGCCGCCCTCCCACTCTCTTCCATGAGCTCTATCGCATCTCGGATTGAGACCACAGAGTCTGCAATGTCCCGGCCTATGACTCCATAGGACTGAGAGGGCCAAACTATCTGCGGCAACACCATTTCATACGATTTGCCATAACCCTCGCCATATCTTATAATCCACATTTAATAATGTGATGAGCCTCCAATTCTTCAGATCCCTTCTATCCCCTTTATTTTTATAAGCTAAGCTTATGACACCTCTCCTCATAGATGGGGCCAGGCTTCCCTCAATTTTAATTTCCTTAAAAACTTCTAAGAACAATGGACTTAAAATCTCGAAAAATTCTTTATAAAATTCTGCACTTAGTCCACCGGACCCTGGACCTTTCCCCTTCATTCCCCCCTTCATTCCACTTATTGTTACTTTTATTTCCACTAATCCTACTTCTTTGTCTTCTACTTCTAACTCTTCAATAAAAGAATTAACCTTTCCCATCGCCAATTTGGAAAGTCTCCTTTTGTATATAACTCTTGATAAAAGCTGCTAGCCACCTCTAAAATCATCCCACTTTCATGAATGATCTTCTCCCCAACCTACAACTCTCCAATTAATGATAATCTCTGTCGCAGCTTCTTATGCTCTAGAAAATATCTAGTGCATCTTTCGCCCTCCAATGCATCTCTAGCCTTTGCACGGAGAATGGCCCCCTTGCATTTTTCAGCTTGCAATAATTCCCACTCTTCCTTTAGCACCCGGAACTTAGTCTCAGCTCCCTTATCCCCTCCGTCAACTGCTTTACAGACATCCGTAAACCTTTTGTTTATATTCTCTTCTTGACGCCGGTTAGCTGCTGCTCTCTCTTTCCCATAACGTACCGAAAAAACTTTTACCTCATATTTGAAATTGCCCCACCAAACTCTTCTTTCTTTCCAGAACAAAGGTTCCTTCTGAGCATTCTTTATTATATTTAAAATCCCTTCTTTATAAGCAATTTCTTACAGGTATTGATTGTTTAAAATCCACACCCCTGGATCGATCTTAACTCTGCTGTTCCTAATTCTAAGAACCAAAGCCGAGTGGTTACTAAAAAATACTTTTTTATAATAAATCTCCATCACCTCAGAACTTAACCCTTCCCGCATTAACACAAAATCTATTCTGCTCGGTTTTAAAACATCTCCCACCCAACCTGTTCTGGAGAACTCCCTTTTTATGGGGTTCCGGTCCTTCCATAAACTCTCAAATTTAAATTTGCCATCATTTTTACAATCATCCCTCTGGAGTTATCATCCTTAAAGGTCATCTGGGCTGAAATGTCCATCTGAGATAAAAATACATTAAAATCCTCCACTATACAAAGATTTTCCACCTCTGTCACTTCAGTGTATAACCCCCTAAAAAACTCGCGATGCTTGCAATGGTCGTTCGGTACATAGATATTAAAGAGATCACAATTAAATTCCTCCATTTTTACCCTTAGCCGTAAAAATCTCCCCTCAGTGTCCTTTTCCACCAAGGCAATGTTCTCTTTTATGGATGGACTCACCCAAACTGCCACCCCTCTACGGTTATTATTTGCACAACTTGCAAACACCTCTGTAATGATCAATAACATGTCATTCTAGAGTGTTACACTAGATGGAGCCGTAGAGCTGTATAGAGCTGTATATTTAGTTGTATGTGTTTAAGACTACACTACCCATGATGCACTAAGCTACCAACAAGGCAGTAGTCAAGATGGCTGCCTGCACACAGAAGCACACATGCTGAATCTCTACAGATGCTGTACCTAGAGAATGTGTACTGAAAAAATGACTAGCTAGAAGCTAGCTGTTCATAATAAGAATGTCTAGTTATGAATGAACATAACATGGTACCAGGATTGGTGAAGATCTGCTCAAAATTGTGAAATGCGACATGGAGAATTTGAAGCCACCGGAGTTTTTGAATCTCACGGGAAATGTCGACTACAATTGGCAGACTTTCAAACAACAATTTGAACTCTACATTGCTGCCATCAGGTTCGGTACGAAGCCAGACGCAAGGAAAATATCATTGCTACTCACGGTTGCAGGCCCACAGGTGATAGAGGTATTTAATACATTTGTATTTAATCCAGAGGAGAGCAGAAACAAATTAGACGGTGGGCTAAAGAAATTTGATACACATTGTTCTCCCAAAAAGAATGAAACCTATGAGAGGTATGTGTTCTGTTCAAGGACACAGCAGCAAAATGAGACTTTTGATAGCTTTGTGACTGATCTGAAACTGAAAGCACAGACATGTAATTTCTCTGAGTTGAAAGCATCCATAATTCATGTCCAAATTGTGTTTGGTATTCATGATAAAAAAGGTCAGGGAACGTCTGTTGAGAGAAACCGAACTGACATTGGAAAATGCTGTGAAAATATGCCAAGCCAGTGAGCTAGCTCGACAGCACGCGAAGACTTTCAGTGAAATCAATAATGATGCGATTGTAGTAAATGCTGCTGTTGGTGCTGTGTCCTACAAGGGGAAGAAACATTGGCAGAACAGAAATGAAAAGCAATCGGAGGAAGGAAATTTTAATTGTAAACGCTGTGGTTACAAACACCAGTTAAGACTGTGAGGAACGGAACGAGGTGAACCCAACTGCAAGAAGGCAAACTGAAGCAGAGGTTAGGTTGCAAAAACAAAGATAGACTTTACTTGAAATAACCAAAATAACAACAACACAGATACAGGTTAACAGGCCAACAAGAGGAATCACAAGGCAGTGAAACTCCAGACTGAGCAAAGAACATAAACTAGGCACCCCTTAAATAGTAGGCATATAACCATGCACAGGTGAGTACAATTAGGAATAAAGAAGGACACAATTAAGAGTTCATGGTGCCCTCTGGTGGTGAGGTGAGGCAGAACCTGGGTCATTCCTGACAGGACCCCCCCCCCCCCCAGGAATGGCCCCTGACGTTCCCCCAGAAGGTCCATGGCGACGATGAAGAAAGTTCTGCACTAAATCGCGATCCAGGATGTTCCAGTCCAGGACCCAGGAGTGTTCCTCCGGACCATATCCCTCCCAGTCCACCAGGAACTGGAGGCCCCCGCGAACCCGGTGAGAGTCCATCAGGCGATGGACCGTGTAGGCAGGCTGGCCTTCGATGATGCGGGGAGCAGGAGGAGGCCTCGTGGCGGGCGCCAGGGAACTGATGGCCACTGGCCGGAGCCGGGAGACATGGAAGGTGGGATGAATCCGCATGGAGCGGGGCAGCTGGAGACGGTAGGACACCGGGTTGACCTTCCTCAACACTGTGAAGGGACCGATGAAACGGGGCGCAGCTTGCGGGACTCCACTCGCAGCGGGAGATCCTGCGTAGAAAGCCAGACCCTCTGACCAGGACTGAATGAAGGAGCCGGTCTGCGCCGCTTGTTGGCCTGGATCAGTCGTTGCCGAGAAGCTCGTTGTAAGGCCAGCCGCGCTCTCCTCCAGGTCCGTCGACAGTGCTGGACAAACTTCTCTGCGGAGGGAACCCCCACCTTGAGCTCCTGCTCCTGGAACAGTGGAGGCTGAAAACCGAACTGGCACTCGAATGGCGACATTCCTGTGGGGGAGCAGCGCAAGGTGTTGTGCGCGTACTCAGCCCATACGATGTGACGAATCCAGGTCGCAGGGTTAGCGGACACGAGACACCTCAGGGTCGTCTCCAGGTCTTGGTTGATCCGTTCTGTTTGACCATTAGACTGAGGGTGGAAACCCGAGGAAAGGCTGACAGTAGCTCCAATGAGCTTGTAGAAAGCTCTCCAAAACCGGGAGGCGAATTGTGGGCCACGGTCAGAGACGATGTCAAGAGGCAAACCGAACAACCTGAAAACATGCTGGACCATGAGCTCGGCTGTCTCTTGGGCTGAGGGAAGCTTGGGCAAGGGCAGAAAACGACAGGCTTTGGAGAAGCGATCTACGATGACCAGAATGACAGTGTTGCCTTGAGACGGTGGAAGGCCTGTGATGAAATCCACAGAGAGGTGTGACCAGGGGCGGGTGGGAATGGGGAGAGGATGCAGCAAACCTTGGGGGCGAGATCAAGGGTTCTTGTTTCGTGCACAAATGGCACAAGCTGCCACGAACGCCTTTACGTCCTTCTCCATGGTGGGCCACCAGAACCTTCTGCGAAGGAACTCCAGCGTCCTGGATGACCGGTGAGTCGCGACGAATGCCCCCACTGCAGGACTTGAGCGTGCCGTGTTGGGAACAAAAAGGCGACCTGGTGGGCCGTTGCCAGGGTCTGCCTCCCTCTGTTGCGCCTTTCTGACCAGCGTCTCGATCCCCCAGTGAACCGGTGCTACAATTCGAGAAGTAGGAAGAATGGGTTCTGGTTGTCTCTCCCGCTCGGGTGGATCAAATTGCCTGGAGAGAGCATCAGGCTTGAGATTCTTGGATCCTGGACGATATGACAGGACAAAGTCAAAACGATTGAAAAACAGTGCCCAGCGAGCTTGACGGGAGTTAAGCCGTTTGGCCTCCTGGATATAGGCCAGATTCTTATGGTCTGTCCAGACAATGAACGGGTGTTTAGACCCCTCCAACCAATGTCTCCACTCCTCCAGTGCCAACTTAACTGCTAGTAGTTCCCTGTTTCCAATATCGTAGTTTCGTTCTGCAGGAGTGAGTCGGCGAGAAAAGAAGGCGTAAGGGTGCAGTTTGTTGTCGTTAGACCGCTGGGACAAAACGGCACCCAATCCTATATCCGAGACATCCACCTCGACAATGAAGGGAAGTGAGGGATCCAGAATCACAAGGACAGGAGCAGACGTGAAGCGCCGCTTGAGATCCTCGAAAGCCTGCGCAGCCTCAGCGGACCAACTGAACCGGGTGGAAGCGGTTTTGGTGAGGGCGTTGAGAGGGGCAGCAATGGTGCCGAAGTTCCTGATGAATCTCCAATAGAAATTAGCAAACTCCAAGAAACGTTGCACCTGTTTGAGAGAGGTGGGTGGTGGCCAATCTCGGACAGCTTGGGTCTTGCCAGGATCCATTTGGATGTTGCCGCTGGAGATGATGAAGCCCAGAAATGAAACCGTGGAAACGTGAAACTCACACTTCTCAGCCTTGACAAACAAGAGGTTGTTAAGCAGACATTGCAGGACTTGCCTTACATGCTGGACATGATCATGAAGAGTTTGAGAAAATGAGAATGTCATCCAGGTAGACAAAGACAAAGCGATTCAGCATGTCTCGGAGGACGTCGTTGATGAGCGCCTGGAACACAGCAGGGGCATTGGTCAATCCAAAGGGCATGACCAGGTTCTCATAGTGCCCAGTAGGTGTGTTGAATGCCGTCTTCCACTCGTCCCCTTCGCAGACGCGGATGAGGTTGTAGGCGTTGCGGAGATCCAATTTTGTGAAGACTGTGGCTCCCTGTAGTAGCTCGAAGGCCGTCGACATGAGCGGAAGAGGATAACGGTTTTTTATAGTAATCCTGTTAAGGCCACGGTAGTCAATGCAGGGGTGAAGACCTCCATCTTTCTTACTCACGAAGAAAAAAACGGCACCAGCAGGAGAGGTGGACGGACGGATGAAGCCAGCGGCGAGGGCGTCACGGATGTAATCCTCCATGGCGGCGGTCTCTGGAGCAGAAAGGGAGAAGATCCTACCCCTAGGTGGGCATGTCCCAGGCAGGAGGTCAATGGCACAGTCATATGGCCTATGAGGGGGAAGTGATGTGGCTTGAACTTTACTGAAGACCTCTTTTAAATCCTCATACTCGGGAGGCACTGGGGACAATTCAGAGTGCGATGGGGACTCCTGGGGCTGGGAAGGAGACTTGGAGCGAAGACAGGTGGTGTGGCAGGCGGAGCCCCATTCCGTAAGCTGGCCGGCGGCCCAATCCAAGCGAGGATTATGGCAGGCCAACCAAGGGTAACCCAGAACTAATGGAAACACGGGAGAGTGGATAAGGGAGAATTGGATGGTCTTGAAATGTTGTCCTTCCACACTCAAACACAGGGGGGCAGTATGATGGTGAATAGTTCCGGAGCCCAGGGGTCTTCCATCCAGGGCGACAACAGTGAGGGGGTGATCAGGATGGGTCAGGGGAATCTTGAGCTGTTTAGCTAAATCCAGATCCATGAAGTTACCATCGGACCAAGAATCCACCAGGGTCTTAAGATCATGTTGTTGATTGCCCCAGAAAATGGAGGATGCCAGCAGGACCCTAGAAACAGAGGGGCCGGGAGGGATGGCTACGCTCATCGCAGGTCCCTCCAAATTGGACGAGCCCTGGCTTTTCCCACCAACTTTGGGCAAGAAGAGCCATTCACTCAGTCTGCCCTCCCTCCATTCCCTCCCTCCATTCACTCAGTCTGCCCTCCCTCCATTCCCTCCCTCTTCCCTCCCTCCATTCCCTCAGTCTTCCCTCCCTCCATTCCCTCCCTCTTCCCTCCCTCCATTCCCTCAGTCTTCCCTCCCTCCATTCCCTCAGTCTTCCCTCCCTCCATTCCCTCAGTCTTCCCTCCCTCCATTCCCTCAGTCTTCCCTCCCTCCATTCCCTCAGTCTTCCCTCCCTCCATTCCCTCGGTCTTCCCACCCTCCATTCCCTCAGTCTTCCCTCCCTCCATTCCCTTGGTCTTCCCTCCCTCCATTCTCTCAGTCTTCCCTCCCTCCATTCCCTCAGTCTTCCCTCCCTCCATTCCCTCGCTCTTCCCTCCCTCCATTCCCTCGGTCTTCCCTCCCTCCATTCCCTCAGTCTTCCCTCCCTCCATTCCCTCAGTCTGCCCTCCCTCCATTCCCTCGGCCTTCCCTCCCTCCATTCCCTTGGTGTTCCCTCCCTCCATTCCCTTGGTCTTCCCTCCCTCCATTCCCTCGGTCTTTCCTCCCTCCATTCACTCAGTCTGCCCTCCCTCCATTCCCTCCCTCTTCCCTCCCTCCATTCCCTCAGTCTTCCCTCCCTCCATTCCCTCCCTCTTCCCTCCCTCCATTCCCTCAGTCTTCCCTCCCTCCATTCCCTCAGTCTTCCCTCCCTCCATTCCCTCAGTCTTCCCTCCCTCCATTCCCTCGGTCTTCCCAACCTCCATTCCCTCGGTCTTCCCTCCCTCCATTCCCTCCCTCTTCCCTCCCTCCATTCCCTCAGTCTTCCCTCCCTCCATTCCCTCGGTCTTCCCTCCCTCCATTCCCTCGGTCTTCCCTCCCTCCATTCCCTCGGTCTTCCCTCCCTCCCTCTTCCCTCCCTCCATTCCCTCGGTCTTCCCTCCCTCCATTCCCTCAGTCTTCCCTCCCTCCATTCCCTCAGTCTTCCCTCCCTCCATTCCCTCAGTCTTCCCTCCCTCCATTCCATCAGTCTTCCCTCCCTCCATTCCCTCAGTCTTCCCTCCCTGCATTCCCTCAGTCTTCCCTCCCTCCATTCCCTCGGTCTTCCCTCCCTCCATTCTCTCAGTCTTCCCTCCCTCCATTCCCTCAGTCTTCCCTCCCTCCATTCCCTCGCTCTTCTATCCCTCCATTCCCTCAGTCTTCCCTCCCTCCATTCCCTCCCTCTTCCCTCCCTCCATTCCCTCAGTCTTCCCTCCCTCCATTCCCTCGGTCTGCCCTCCCTCCATTCCCTCGGCCTTCCCTCCCTCCATTCCCTCGGTCTTCCCTCCCTCCATTCCCTCAGTCTTCCCTCCCTCCATTCCCTCGGCCTTCCCTCCCTCCATTCCCTTGGCCTTCCCTCCCTCCATTCCCTCAGTCTTCACTCCCTCCATTCCCTCAGTCTTCCCTCCCTCCATTCTCTCGGCCTTCCCTCCCTCCATTCCCTCGGTCTTCCCTCCCTCCATTCCCTCAGTCTTCACTCCCTCCATTCCCTCAGTCTTCCCTCCCTCCATTCCCTCGGTCTTCCCTCCCTCCATTCCCTCGGCCTTCCCTCCCTCCATTCCCTTGGCCTTCCCTCCCTCCATTCCCTCAGTCTTCACTCCCTCCATTCCCTCAGTCTTCCCTCCCTCCATTCCCTCAGTCTTCCCTCCCTCCATTCTCTCGGTCTTCCCTCACTCCATTCTCTCGGTCTTCTCTCTAACAAACAGATGATCTCAGTGAGAATGTGACAGTGGGTTTCGCTTGCTCTGAGTGCTAGAACTAGCCCATGTGCTCACAATGTGGGGGTTGTGATTTTATGAGCTGGCATTAAAGGGATAGGCGTCAGCTTACGCCCACATTCCAAACTTGTTCTGGCTGTAAATATTTGTAACACTCATTAATGTACAGGCCTGGCAGCAATTATTTCTTTTTTGCTTGTTAATTGCTTATTAAGCAGCAATTAAGTGCAACTTGTAAATGTACTTCATTCCCACGTTCATTTCTTGCATTTAACACTGACATTGAAATATTGAAGGGAGCTGGGTGATCTGGGCAGAGCTAGAGATATTGCCGGGGACTATTGGCCGAGTGGCTCAAGGACAGAAGGTGGGGACTATCAGCACTCGCTACCGCCTGATGTGTTGCGAGGATTACTCAGAGTCACACCTGGACACAAGGACCTGTGCACCAGGAGGCTGCTTCCTAATAGAGCTGGACCGCAGACAAGTGTCCAGGCATGGCAGCCACTGGGCAGTGAGCAGGTGGCCTTCTTGGTAGAACTGAAAGTGGCCATGATGCACTTCATCATGACATCGAGGTCACAGGTTGCCTCAGTTGCCATGGCTACACCAAGTTCAACAGAGGCATTGGGCACTACCTGGAGAGACAGACCTAATACTTGTA
The DNA here is from genome assembly GCF_052327205.1 of Somniosus microcephalus. NCBI lineage: Eukaryota > Metazoa > Chordata > Chondrichthyes > Squaliformes > Somniosidae > Somniosus > Somniosus microcephalus. The sequence continues at coordinate 64,038,517 of NC_140999.1, read as the reverse complement.
GTCACGTGGCATTCCCTGAGTGCAAAGGGGCATTGATGGTTCTCATGTTGGCACCTACCCTTTTACCATCAGAGAGTTTCCCCTCCCTCAGATAGTGGGGCCGATTTTCCTGTGATTAGCGCCTGGGGAAAACTGACTCCTCAAGCAATAAGCTCAGAAAGTAGGAGCGGAGACTCGTGATACTGAGGGAGGCGGACAGTCTGTACCAGTAATAGGCACAGGGTGAGGGACAGTCATTAAAATGAGGTAAGAGGGGAGATTCCTGGCCTATTTTCTTGTCCCATTTTCTTGTTTTCCCATTCTCCAGGTGCCATTTGGAAGGGTGTCCAGAAGAAGCAGGCCTTAAGGCCTTTTGCTTAGCAATTGGAGGATCAGAGGGGCAGGCAGAGGCACTACAGGTAAGGCCTCTTTTCTGCTTTTCAGCGACATCGGGCCTGGGATGGGCTGGGGGATCTTCTGGCATCTGCTCATTACAGCCGAGAGGCTCCAATCACGTGCATTATTGCTGCCAACACAGGGCTCTCAAGGTTGGAATAGCCCTACTGCTAGACATGCGGGCCCTGCCAGAGGGTGGGCCTCTCCCGGGGTGCGGCCAGCCCATTCAAATGACTCAACCCATCAAATTCAGGTGCACAGAGGCCTGGACAACACATTGTATTTTGGAAATACTTGGGCAGAGGGGGGTATAGAAAAATTGGCCCCTGTATCCAATCACTAGCAAAATAATTACCCCATTTACCACTTATTTTTCAGAAAGTTCTTATGACATGCACGCACATTTTGAAGGAATCAAGGCTTTGCCGACCATTTGAGGGGGAAACAGAATTCAAGGCTGGCTGCTGGGAGACACGGGTTACCCATGCAAGCATGGCCGATGACAGCTCCGCAGAATTGTCAAATCCTAAAGGAAAGGGACTACAAACATACACACTCACGAAGTTGAAATACAACAGAACATACTGTTGCTTCCTTAAAATGGTGGGTGATATTTGGATCACTCTGGTGATGTCTTCCAGTATGTCCTCAGGCAAGTTGGTGGGATAACTGTAGTATGTTGTACGGTGCCCAATATTACCATTGACAGAGGCTGGCGTGTGCTTTCTGACAGTGAGCTGGAGCAAAGCAGGCCCCAGCAAGAGGACAAGGGAAGTCATGAACCCTCTGCAGCACATCAGCCGGTGCCCCAAGTAGCACAGGCACAACCATCACTGATCAGTGATTTGTTTTCTTCCTCTTAAGGCCTGCACATGGTAGTTTCTGCAAACAAATGCTCAGGTGGGCAGCAGTCATGGACTGGCATGGAAATGTGCCCATAGTGGCTCTCGTGCCTGCCTGTAACCCATGTAAATGAGGTGCCCTTGTATTGACCCCTCTACCCTTTTAACGTGTTTCTGCAAGTTCTTATACACATCCTAGTTAGTCCCTCCACCTCACTCCCTGCATCATTTATGGAGGTCAATCATCCTTCTTATTCCACTTCTGGGGTTTCTGCTCATCCGTTGGTGACATGCTCATTTGGTCTGTACTTGCTGATCCCGTGTATCTGGTGTACTCGGGATTATACCTTTAAAGGTGTTCCACTTGCCCTCTCCTGAAATGTCATCGAACAAACACCACCAATCAAATTGCTTAAATAGTTATTTCAGTTCTTTGAAGTTATCCCTTTTAAAGTGATGCACTGACACTTAATTCTCAATACTTCTCAATGTCACAACATGCTGCATAAAGAAGGGCCCCTTGGAGGAGATGATGGAGGTCCATCACCCATCCTAATGTTGGCATCTACATGGTGTGGATTGTAAAGGTAAGAACTGTCTGGGGTTGAAGCCAGAATGCAGATCTGAATTGGAATGAGTTGGAATTAATCCTGCTCATCCCATTGAACTTGTAGTTTGGAAAGAATCAATTGGAGATAGTGGAAGCAAAGCTATTGTTTGGCCCAGACTGCTGAAGAAACTCCGTTAGGATTGCCCTGGCTCGCTGCCATTGTGCTCCTCCCTATAGGGGACTAATTAACAACTGACAAAACTCATCACACTGGAGGTTGGGAATTCATCTGACGGGCAGCTGTACGACTGCTGCATTGTCACATTCACAAGCAACTGCTCTGCAAGTGGCTTTCCTTACTGAGGGGTTGCCATTGGCTCGGCTTCCCCTCAGTCTCAATCAGCCACCTGCTTCTGCCAACCCTGCCCCATCCCCTTGGTTAAGACATTACATGCTTCCCATTCTTTCTATCAATGGCAATCACTCTCCTTGTTCTGCCAGCTGTCCTCTCGCTGCATTGCTACGGATGAGCCCGCTCACTGTATGAACCTGGAAGAAGTGCCTTTACAAACGTGACAGTGCACAACTCTGGATGGCACTGAGGCACAGAAATTTACGCACTCAGAAGCCATGATTTAGAGGCAGAATAAGAGGGCCAGACAATAAGCAGAGGATCATTCTTTTCAATAGGCCACACCAATGCCTGGCAGAGCTGCACAGAGCAGGCTTCAGATTGGCTGCACGGAGAGAAGCCCATTTACTCAGAAGGGATCTAAAACAGGCATTAGCCCTCATTAGCATATGCCTTAGGATGCCAGCCCGGATTCCTGAAAACTGTCCAAGGCATCGAACGTTACTCAGACGTCCATGGGGTTTACGGCATTGCCCTGTGAAATTGGTCACTTTTCCCACAGAATTCCATCGGAAAAAAAGGCACAATGGTATCTATTTCCACCCCTAGGAATTAGGACCTTGTGAAGCCTTCAGGTGAAGTGGGGTTAAAGGGCAGAGGTTAATTGGACTACATAAGAGCTGAGTAATGACCGCCTTGAATGAGGAAGTCCATCCATCTCCTCTTGACCTTAAATGGTACCACATCACCGTGTCCCCCCACCATAAATATCCTGAGGGTCACCATTGACCAGAAACTGAACTGGACCAGCCACGTCAACACTGTGGCTACAATAGCAGGGCAGAGACTGGGTACTCTATGACAAGTGTCTCACCTCTTGACTCCTCAAAGGCTCTCCACCATCTACAAGGCTCAGGTCAGGAGTGTGATGGAATACTCTCCACTAGCCTGGAGAGGTGTAGCCACAATAAAACTCTGCACCAGAGGCTCAGCACCATCCAGGATGAAGCAGTTCATTTGATTGATGCCCCAACCACTCTACTCAATATCCACCTCATCCATCATCTGCCCACCGTGGCTGAAGCATATGCGACCAACAGGGTGCACTGCAGCACCTCACCACGGTTATTTCAACAGCAACTCTCAGCCCTGCAAGCAACCAAGAAGAGCAAGAACAGCAATGTTGTGGGAACACCATCACCTCCAAGTTCCCCTCCAAGTCACACACCATCTTGACTTGGAAATATATCGCCATTCCTCATTGTTGCTGGATCAAAATCCTGGAACTCCCTCCCTAACAGCACTGTGGGAGTACCTTCACCACACGGACAGCAGCGGTTCAAGAAGAGGCTCACCACCACCTTCTCAAGGGCAATTAGGGATGGGCAATAAATGCCAGCCTTCCCAATGTTGCCACATCCCGAGAACAGATATAAAACTTATCCCTATGTACTCTTCAGGTGCATTGGTTTTTTCCTCCAATATATGCGAATGGCTGGGAAGGGTTTGGAATGTGGTTACAACAATGGCTTAAGTTACAAGCACATCTCCCACTTCACTTGCAGTGCATTTACATGTTTTTATAAGCCATAGGCTTAAATGTAGAGCTGGATTTTGGCTGTTGGCTTTCGATGGTTTTTTTAGGTTGCCATTCTAATTAGTTTCAAATTGGAATTGATTACTTGTATAAAGGTATCTGAGAGTTAATTTGTTCTCCTACTTAGATCTCATAGACACATTAACTACATTCATGTGTAACTAGGTGCGTTGCAGAAATAGCAGATATTTGTTTTTGTTCCTAAACTCACTCGAGATTAAAAACTTGTAATGCCTAATTGGAAAGGTTTAGCATTTTTGTCTTTGTTAGTTTTTTGGGGGATTATTTCTTCCTGATTACTGCCCACACAGGGTTTAGGATCAGCAACTCCTAGTTATTTCTGAAGATTGTACAGAATACATATTGCAGCCCATCTAATAGTCACACCTTAGGACAAGGCGGAGATGAGTACAATTCCGGAAGGACTATGTGCGCATCGTTTGATTGCTGTCGGTGTATTTGGATGGAAATACATCCAACAGATCATCAAAAATATTTGACCCTGATCAACATAACATTTCATTCCAGTCAATTCAAACTTGCGATATAATTGGCTCACAGCCCATCACATGCTGCTGGGACTAATACAGTTGCCAAATTCCTTCTTTCAGTATATCTTCAAAGGATCTGGAATGACATATCATGACTGAAATCACCTCAGTCAGTTGGATGTCAGCAGGGCTATTGACTTCAGTTATCAGCCATGGGTAATGTAGAATTCGCAAAATTAATATTGTACTATAAGGGTCCGTTGGCAGAAGAGGCCTTGATTTTTTTTAAAGACTGTTTTAAAAGAAGCCCAGAAAAAGGGGCATATAAAATGGCCGCCAGACCCCGTGACCGACTTATTGGGACACTTTAAAATGGTTCCTGCAGTCCCCAGAGAGCCTTTGTGGATTCATCCCACAGCAAATTCTGGAAGCCGTTTCTGAGAAAACGAAACCAGACACGTATGCATACATATAGATTGGATGCAGATTCAGCCAGATCGGCCTGTAGATAAAGGCCATCAAAATGTTTACCTGGACAAAGGGGAACAGTTTCATATTCATGAGAAGAGCATCAATGACACCAAGAAGATATTAAAACATTACCAGGTCATTTCAGACCAGAGATGGCCATCACCGGCCATCCCGAAAGCAGTTTAAATATAATAACTACCCTGCTGTGCTATAAGCCCGCCAAAAGTTAAACAAAGACTAACCTTGATTTGGCGGGAGATAAAGGCTTCTCCTGAGAAGTATATCTGGGGGAACCCGGGGTAGCAAAAGGGGGGACAGTCCTCGTGGTGCTATCATCGTATTGGTGGCATCATCGCTTGAAGAAGAAGAAGGTGATTCGAGTCTGCATCCCGCCCCGGGGTAACCATTGGGAGATCGTCGACAAACCCCGGGCCGTTTGATGAGACAAAGAGGCAGAAAACTACTTCCAACCATGGTCAAGCAGATGGTCTCTTCCCCCACATTGACATCCAGGCCCGCTGAGATCCAGCCTGTCCGTGACCTTCACCTCGAGGAAGAGAAGGCGTGTCGCAGCTCGCAGCCCGCAGCGCTGACCATGAGGAGACAGGACGACTGAAAGGATCAAAACGCAGACCTGTTTCAATACCTTGCGATTCCTAGTTGGATTGGTGAGCATGTTTCTGGCCCTACATAATCGGATCTAGATAGGTTTAAGGGGTTGGGCATTTTGGGTATAATTAACATGAGTTGTTGTCCCTCGATGTTCCGTGTGTTTCCCCATTTCATGATGACTTTTGTAAAGTATAATATGCCTGTATCTATTTTAGTTAGTACTGTATTGTTATGATTTGTTTTTCCCTCCCATGTACCCTCTTATTTGTTTGCATTTGATTTGTTTTTCCTTATGCAAAAAAATTTCATTTCGTTTCATTAAACTTGGTCTATAAGAGTATTCTCTGCATTGTAGTTCCTGCATCTAAGTCCAGGGTCTAGAACCTAAGGGGTGAGTGGGTCGAACCACTCAAGGTTTTACTGTGCAAAAGAGAGAGAGAGAGGCCTCTGGCGAGAGAAACCTCTGCGACCTCGGAGAGAGAAAACCCCTTACAGTAAAGGAGTATTTTAAATCGAGGCTAAAAGATCGTTATAAGGCACTGTGGATGTTTTATTCAGAAAGGAATTTAAGGATGGCATCTTTTGATCAGTTTTTAAAGTACAATAGATTAATATATGTCATGGGAGACAAATTAAACTTCAGTTTTTGATGCTAATGAGTGGTGGAATAATGGCCGTGCGGAGCGGCGGGATGGTGGTGAGGTTGTTTATGTTTTAGTCATGACTTTGTTTCTGTTGCTGGAAAACTGGTGAAGGGTGATCGTGTGGTACAATGGAATGATCATGCTGTTATAAATGGTTTTAATATTGAATAAATCCAAAAATAAAAAGTATCAGGCGTAGCTCAGTTGGCAGCACTCTCGCCTCTGATGTTAGAAGTTTCAAGTCCCACTCCAGACAATAGCAACACATACTCCAGGCTGACGCTCCAGTGCAGCACTGAAGGAACGCGGCAATGTCAGAGGTGCCACCTTTCGGATGAGATGTCCAACTGAGGCCCTCTCAGGTGGATGTGAAAGATCCTACGGCACTGTTTCGAAGAAGAGCAGGGGAGGCCCGGTCAATATTTACCCCTCAACCAACGGCAATAAAAAACAGGTTATCTGGTCATTTATCTCATTGCTTCTTTATGGGATCTTGCTGTGCACAAATTGGGTGCTGTGTTTCTCTATTTTACAACAGTGACACCACTTCAAAAATACTTCATTGGCTATGAAGAGCTTTCACATCCTGAAGGTGTGAAACATGCTATATAAATGCAAGTTCTCTCTCTTTTATCATGAGGCAGGAGAGGTTCTTAAATTGTTCCTGGACAGCCCTACCTGGATGTTCTGCTGGCCTTAGACCACAGGGTAGATTTTGCTGACTTGGTACATGTCAGCGCCGAGTTTGGTGCACTAGTTGTGCATTTTGAGTGCTCACACGAGGAGATAAGTGGGCCTTGCAGTTTATTTTTTATTCGTTTATGGGATGTGGGCGTCGCTGGCAAGGCCAGCATTTATTGCCCATCCCTAATTGCCCTTGAGAAGGTGGTGGTGAGCTGCCTTCTTGAACCGCTGCAGTCCGTGTGGTGAAGGTACTCCGACAGTACTGTTAGGGAGGGGGGTTCCAGGATTTTGACCCAGCAACGATGAAGGAACGGCAATATACTTCCAAGTCAGGATGTTGTGTGACTTGGAGGGGAACTTGGAGGTGGTGGTGTTCCCATGCGCCTGCTGCCCTTGTCCTTCTAGGTGGAAGAGGTCACGAGTTTGGGAGGTGCTGCCGAAGAAGTCTTGGCAAGTTGCTGCAGTGCCTCTTGTAGATGGTACACACTGCAGCCACGGTACACTGGTGGTGGAGGGAGTGAATGTTTAGGGGGGTGCATGGGGTGCCAATCAAGCGGGCTGCTTTGTCTTGGATGGTGTCGAGCTTCTTGAGTGTTGTTGGAGCTGCACTCATCCAGGCAAGTGGAGAGTATTCCATCACACTCCTGACTTGTGCCTTGTAGATGGTGGAAAGTCTTTGGGGAGTCAGGAGGTGAGACACTCGCCACAGAATACCTAGCCTCTGACCTGCTCTTGTTGACACAGTATTTATGTAGCTGGTCCAGTTAAGTTTCTAGTCAATGGTGACCCCCCAAGGTGTTGATGGTGGGGGATCTGGCGATGGTAATGCTCTTGAATGTCAAGGGGCAGTGGTTAGACTCTCGCTTGTTGGAGATAGTCATTGCCTGGTATGAATGTTACTTGCCACTTATCAGCCCAAGCCTGAATATCGTCCAGGTTTTGTTGCATGCGGGCATGGACTGCTTCATTATCTGAGGAGTTGCGAATGGCACTGAACACTGTGCAGTCATCAGCAAACATCCCCATTTCTGACCTTATGTTGGGGGACAGGTCATTGATGAAGCAGCTGAAGATGGTTGGGCCTTGGACACTGCCCTGAGGAACTCCTGCAGTGATGTCCTGGGGCTGTGATGATTGACGTCCGTAATTAATTACCCAGGAGTATCCCACTGGCATCTCCACCCCAAGTCCAAAACATCCGCTCCTATGTCCAAAGGAGGCCAAATACATTGAACCCAGCCTACGACCTAAAGTTAGCACTGGCTGGTTCAACGAAAGTCTTTATCAAGCTCACCATGGTATTGAAATCAGGTCATACCAATTGTCCGTGCACCACTTGCCGATGCAGCAGTGTATGCTTATTGACTGCATATAAAGAAAGACTTGAATTTCTACAGCACCTTTCATGACCTCACGATGTCCCAAAGCGCTTTACAGCCAATAAAGTACTTTTGAAGCGTGGTCACTGTTGAAATGTAAGAAACACAGCAGCCAATTTGCACACAGCAAGGTCCCACAAACAGCAATGTGATAATGACCAGATAATCTGTTTTTTTAGTGATGTTGATTGAGGGATAAATATTGGCCAGGACACCGGGGAGAACTCCCCTGCTCTTCTTTAAAATAGTGCCATGGGATCTTCTACATCTACCCAAGAGAGCAGAAGGGGGCCGCGGTTTAACATCTCATCTGAAAGACGGCCCCTCTGACAGTGCAGCGCTCCCTCAGTACTCCACTGGAGTGTCAGCCTAGATTTTTGTGCTCAAGTCTCGGGAGTAGGACTTGAACCCATAACCATCTGACTCAGAGACGAGTGTGCTACCCACTTTTTAAAAAATATATTGAACATTAGGAACATTTACAACATCGTGATCATTTCATTGTATGATACAAATCAATTCCGCCGCTCTGCACAGCCATTCTGCCACCACATTTTAACATCAAAACCTGAAGTTTAATTTGTCCTCTGTAACATATATTAATCGATTATACTTTAAAAATTGATTGTAAAATACTATCTTAAAATTCCTTTCTGAATAAAACATCCACAGAGCCTTATAATGATCTTTTAGTTTATATTTAAAATACTCTTTTAGGTTGATTCTCCTCCCCTTAAAAAAGCGCATTCCTTCTTTGCACAATCACGAATCTAGCCAAACTGAACATTAAATTAATTGCCACTCCGCTAGACTTGGGAAGACTCTCCTGCAATCCCCATCTCAAAATTGAGTCCCAAGGGATTCCCATTCTCGCTCTTTGGTCCCCACCCAGCAAAAAAACTTCACACAACTGTCGAACATACTACTTAAAATCATTTAACTGCGGACATAACACCAGTAAATGGGACAGAGTCTCATCCCGTGTCCCACACACTGGGCAAGTTACCCCCTCCACTCGCCCAATGTTGCACAAGACCGTCATGGTAAAAATCCAGTTATGAGCCAATTTGAAATCCAGTTCAATCCATACTGGACATTCAAAATTCGTCCACACTCCATTCCAAATCCTGTTGAAATCCAGCTGTGGGTATATACTCTGCCAAAACTCCTGACCAGCAGGTGTCTTGAATCTCCATTCTCTAAATACCTCATGGAAATCTCGAGTATTACAGTTGCCAAATTGAACCAACTCTCCCCCTTTCTCCAGCAGAAAGCTTGGAAAAGCGGGATGCATTTTACTTCCTTTGGAGATTTCCGCAGTTATTTCTTCCATCCAATCCTGTGGCATTGCCCTCACAATCTTCTCATACATGATTCCTATTGCTTTTTCCTCTACCTCCTGATCCTCCTCCCACACCATGTCCCTCATTATCGCTTCCGGCAACCAACCTGGAATTACTTCGTATAATACAGCTTTCACATATATAATACCAGCTTTTATAAAAGCTTGATTAAATAAAACCTCTCCTTCGATGTTGACCCACCTGTTCAAAAATAGGGGCTGTTCTAAAAATTCCTCAGCCCCCTTGGGCATAAACTACACACTTTTTAAAAATTGGGCCCAAGTCTCTACAACCCCCTTATAAATCCTAGGGAGAAGTTCAATCGATTTCAAAAACATATTATTGTATTTCATATACAAGATCCCCTGCCCTCCTATCCCACTTCATTAAAAAAATGCTCAAAACAACTCTTCCAAAAACTTGTATTTGACTTCTGAAGAAATCTCTTCACCCATTTGATTCTAAAGGATTTTTTCTTCAAATCAATATCTGGGAAATTGAGTCCTCCCTGATTTCTCCGTCCAATGATGGTATTGTAATCCACCAAGGCTGGTTTCCCTTCCCATAAAAACCTTACACAAGCCTCTCGGATGGACTTTTCCGCCCACTCAGGAATATCCTCCACCGTCAATAAGTACCATAGCTTAGATAGCAGGAGAGCAGACACCACTATCACTCTTCCTTGCACTTTCAACCACCTTCTTTCCCATCTTCCCAAAATCTTTTTAATTTTCATAACCTTCGATTCCCAATTTAATCGATCCACTTCATCCCTGTCTTTCTTGCACGCCATATGCACCCGCAGAACTTCCAAAACCTCCACCACCTTAAAGGGACTTTCCCCCAACCATTCCCCCCTACCCCTTCCCGCAACCAGGCATTGGGACTTACTATAATACACACTGGCTCCTGAAGCTCTACAATATTCCTCCACTACATCCATAGCTTTCCTCACTGACTCCCTATTTCTCAATGTTAAGGTTGTGTCATCTGCATATTGGTGTATCACCGACACCAGCCCAGAACTGGGAACCACAATCCCAACTATACCTTGTTTCTTTCGCATCATGTAACCTAATGGTTCTGCTACCAATGTGTACAACAATGGGGACAGGGGACAACCCTGTCTCACTGATCTCTGTATCAGAAAATACTTGGGTAAAAAAACATTACATTTAACAGCTAAATATGTTTGAATATAAAATTCTTATCCACTCAATGACATTTTCCCCGAAGCCAAATGCTTCCAAAACCTTCAATAAAAACTCGAGAGACCCTATCAAAGGCTTTCTCTTGATCTATCTTTAATACATAAGCCGCCCTCCCACTCTCTTCCATGAGCTCTATCGCATCTCGGATTGAGACCACAGAGTCTGCAATGTCCCGGCCTATGACTCCATAGGACTGAGAGGGCCAAACTATCTGCGGCAACACCATTTCATACGATTTGCCATAACCCTCGCCATATCTTATAATCCACATTTAATAATGTGATGAGCCTCCAATTCTTCAGATCCCTTCTATCCCCTTTATTTTTATAAGCTAAGCTTATGACACCTCTCCTCATAGATGGGGCCAGGCTTCCCTCAATTTTAATTTCCTTAAAAACTTCTAAGAACAATGGACTTAAAATCTCGAAAAATTCTTTATAAAATTCTGCACTTAGTCCACCGGACCCTGGACCTTTCCCCTTCATTCCCCCCTTCATTCCACTTATTGTTACTTTTATTTCCACTAATCCTACTTCTTTGTCTTCTACTTCTAACTCTTCAATAAAAGAATTAACCTTTCCCATCGCCAATTTGGAAAGTCTCCTTTTGTATATAACTCTTGATAAAAGCTGCTAGCCACCTCTAAAATCATCCCACTTTCATGAATGATCTTCTCCCCAACCTACAACTCTCCAATTAATGATAATCTCTGTCGCAGCTTCTTATGCTCTAGAAAATATCTAGTGCATCTTTCGCCCTCCAATGCATCTCTAGCCTTTGCACGGAGAATGGCCCCCTTGCATTTTTCAGCTTGCAATAATTCCCACTCTTCCTTTAGCACCCGGAACTTAGTCTCAGCTCCCTTATCCCCTCCGTCAACTGCTTTACAGACATCCGTAAACCTTTTGTTTATATTCTCTTCTTGACGCCGGTTAGCTGCTGCTCTCTCTTTCCCATAACGTACCGAAAAAACTTTTACCTCATATTTGAAATTGCCCCACCAAACTCTTCTTTCTTTCCAGAACAAAGGTTCCTTCTGAGCATTCTTTATTATATTTAAAATCCCTTCTTTATAAGCAATTTCTTACAGGTATTGATTGTTTAAAATCCACACCCCTGGATCGATCTTAACTCTGCTGTTCCTAATTCTAAGAACCAAAGCCGAGTGGTTACTAAAAAATACTTTTTTATAATAAATCTCCATCACCTCAGAACTTAACCCTTCCCGCATTAACACAAAATCTATTCTGCTCGGTTTTAAAACATCTCCCACCCAACCTGTTCTGGAGAACTCCCTTTTTATGGGGTTCCGGTCCTTCCATAAACTCTCAAATTTAAATTTGCCATCATTTTTACAATCATCCCTCTGGAGTTATCATCCTTAAAGGTCATCTGGGCTGAAATGTCCATCTGAGATAAAAATACATTAAAATCCTCCACTATACAAAGATTTTCCACCTCTGTCACTTCAGTGTATAACCCCCTAAAAAACTCGCGATGCTTGCAATGGTCGTTCGGTACATAGATATTAAAGAGATCACAATTAAATTCCTCCATTTTTACCCTTAGCCGTAAAAATCTCCCCTCAGTGTCCTTTTCCACCAAGGCAATGTTCTCTTTTATGGATGGACTCACCCAAACTGCCACCCCTCTACGGTTATTATTTGCACAACTTGCAAACACCTCTGTAATGATCAATAACATGTCATTCTAGAGTGTTACACTAGATGGAGCCGTAGAGCTGTATAGAGCTGTATATTTAGTTGTATGTGTTTAAGACTACACTACCCATGATGCACTAAGCTACCAACAAGGCAGTAGTCAAGATGGCTGCCTGCACACAGAAGCACACATGCTGAATCTCTACAGATGCTGTACCTAGAGAATGTGTACTGAAAAAATGACTAGCTAGAAGCTAGCTGTTCATAATAAGAATGTCTAGTTATGAATGAACATAACATGGTACCAGGATTGGTGAAGATCTGCTCAAAATTGTGAAATGCGACATGGAGAATTTGAAGCCACCGGAGTTTTTGAATCTCACGGGAAATGTCGACTACAATTGGCAGACTTTCAAACAACAATTCGAACTCTACATTGCTGCCATCAGGTTCGGTACGAAGCCAGACGCAAGGAAAATATCATTGCTACTCACGGTTGCAGGCCCACAGGTGATAGAGGTATTTAATACATTTGTATTTAATCCAGAGGAGAGCAGAAACAAATTAGACGGTGGGCTAAAGAAATTTGATACACATTGTTCTCCCAAAAAGAATGAAACCTATGAGAGGTATGTGTTCTGTTCAAGGACACAGCAGCAAAATGAGACTTTTGATAGCTTTGTGACTGATCTGAAACTGAAAGCACAGACATGTAATTTCTCTGAGTTGAAAGCATCCATAATTCATGTCCAAATTGTGTTTGGTATTCATGATAAAAAGGTCAGGGAACGTCTGTTGAGAGAAACCGAAATGACATTGGAAAATGCTGTGAAAATATGCCAAGCCAGTGAGCTAGCTCGACAGCACGCGAAGACTTTCAGTGAAATCAATAATGATGCGATTGTAGTAAATGCTGCTGTTGGTGCTGTGTCCTACAAGGGGAAGAAACATTGGCAGAACAGAAATGAAAAGCAATCGGAGGAAGGAAATTTTAATTGTAAACGCTGTGGTTACAAACACCAGTTAAGACTGTGAGGAACGGAACGAGGTGAACCCAACTGCAAGAAGGCAAACTGAAGCAGAGGTTAGGTTGCAAAAACAAAGATAGACTTTACTTGAAATAACCAAAATAACAACAACACAGATACAGGTTAACAGGCCAACAAGAGGAATCACAAGGCAGTGAAACTCCAGACTGAGCAAAGAACATAAACTAGGCACCCCTTAAATAGTAGGCATATAACCATGCACAGGTGAGTACAATTAGGAATAAAGAAGGACACAATTAAGAGTTCATGGTGCCCTCTGGTGGTGAGGTGAGGCAGAACCTGGGTCATTCCTGACAGGACCCCCCCCCCCCCCCCCCAGGAATGGCCCCTGACGTTCCCCCAGAAGGTCCATGGCGACGATGAAGAAAGTTCTGCACTAAATCGCGATCCAGGATGTTCCAGTCCAGGACCCAGGAGTGTTCCTCCGGACCATATCCCTCCCAGTCCACCAGGAACTGGAGGCCCCCGTGAACCCGGTGAGAGTCCATCAGGCGATGGACCGTGTAGGCAGGCTGGCCTTCGATGATGCGGGGAGCAGGAGGAGGCCTCGTGGCGGGCGCCAGGGAACTGATGGCCACTGGCCGGAGCCGGGAGACATGGAAGGTGGGATGAATCCGCATGGAGCGGGGCAGCTGGAGACGGTAGGACACCGGGTTGACCTTCCTCAACACTGTGAAGGGACCGATGAAACGGGGCGCAGCTTGCGGGACTCCACTCGCAGCGGGAGATCCTGCGTAGAAAGCCAGACCCTCTGACCAGGACTGAATGAAGGAGCCGGTCTGCGCCGCTTGTTGGCCTGGATCAGTCGTTGCCGAGAAGCTCGTTGTAAGGCCAGCCGCGCTCTCCTCCAGGTCCGTCGACAGTGCTGGACAAACTTCTCTGCGGAGGGAACCCCCACCTTGAGCTCCTGCTCCTGGAACAGTGGAGGCTGAAAACCGAACTGGCACTCGAATGGCGACATTCCTGTGGGGGAGCAGCGCAAGGTGTTGTGCGCGTACTCAGCCCATACGATGTGACGAATCCAGGTCGCAGGGTTAGCGGACACGAGACACCTCAGGGTCGTCTCCAGGTCTTGGTTGATCCGTTCTGTTTGACCATTAGACTGAGGGTGGAAACCCGAGGAAAGGCTGACAGTAGCTCCAATGAGCTTGTAGAAAGCTCTCCAAAACCGGGAGGCGAATTGTGGGCCACGGTCAGAGACGATGTCAAGAGGCAAACCGAACAACCTGAAAACATGCTGGACCATGAGCTCGGCTGTCTCTTGGGCTGAGGGAAGCTTGGGCAAGGGCAGAAAACGACAGGCTTTGGAGAAGCGATCTACGATGACCAGAATGACAGTGTTGCCTTGAGACGGTGGAAGGCCTGTGATGAAATCCACAGAGAGGTGTGACCAGGGGCGGGTGGGAATGGGGAGAGGATGCAGCAAACCTTGGGGGCGAGATCAAGGGTTCTTGTTTCGTGCACAAATGGCACAAGCTGCCACGAACGCCTTTACGTCCTTCTCCATGGTGGGCCACCAGAACCTTCTGCGAAGGAACTCCAGCGTCCTGGATGACCGGTGAGTCGCGACGAATGCCCCCACTGCAGGACTTGAGCGTGCCGTGTTGGGAACAAAAAGGCGACCTGGTGGGCCGTTGCCAGGGTCTGCCTCCCTCTGTTGCGCCTTTCTGACCAGCGTCTCGATCCCCCAGTGAACCGGTGCTACAATTCGAGAAGTAGGAAGAATGGGTTCTGGTTGTCTCTCCCGCTCGGGTGGATCAAATTGCCTGGAGAGAGCATCAGGCTTGAGATTCTTGGATCCTGGACGATATGACAGGACAAAGTCAAAACGATTGAAAAACAGTGCCCAGCGAGCTTGACGGGAGTTAAGCCGTTTGGCCTCCTGGATATAGGCCAGATTCTTATGGTCTGTCCAGACAATGAACGGGTGTTTAGACCCCTCCAACCAATGTCTCCACTCCTCCAGTGCCAACTTAACTGCTAGTAGTTCCCTGTTTCCAATATCGTAGTTTCGTTCTGCAGGAGTGAGTCGGCGAGAAAAGAAGGCGTAAGGGTGCAGTTTGTTGTCGTTAGACCGCTGGGACAAAACGGCACCCAATCCTATATCCGAGACATCCACCTCGACAATGAAGGGAAGTGAGGGATCCAGAATCACAAGGACAGGAGCAGACGTGAAGCGCCGCTTGAGATCCTCGAAAGCCTGCGCAGCCTCAGCGGACCAACTGAACCGGGTGGAAGCGGTTTTGGTGAGGGCGTTGAGAGGGGCAGCAATGGTGCCGAAGTTCCTGATGAATCTCCAATAGAAATTAGCAAACTCCAAGAAACGTTGCACCTGTTTGAGAGAGGTGGGTGGTGGCCAATCTCGGACAGCTTGGGTCTTGCCAGGATCCATTTGGATGTTGCCGCTGGAGATGATGAAGCCCAGAAATGAAACCGTGGAAACGTGAAACTCACACTTCTCAGCCTTGACAAACAAGAGGTTGTTAAGCAGACATTGCAGGACTTGCCTTACATGCTGGACATGATCATGAAGAGTTTGAGAAAATGAGAATGTCATCCAGGTAGACAAAGACAAAGCGATTCAGCATGTCTCGGAGGACGTCGTTGATGAGCGCCTGGAACACAGCAGGGGCATTGGTCAATCCAAAGGGCATGACCAGGTTCTCATAGTGCCCAGTAGGTGTGTTGAATGCCGTCTTCCACTCGTCCCCTTCGCAGACGCGGATGAGGTTGTAGGCGTTGCGGAGATCCAATTTTGTGAAGACTGTGGCTCCCTGTAGTAGCTCGAAGGCCGTCGACATGAGCGGAAGAGGATAACGGTTTTTTATAGTAATCCTGTTAAGGCCACGGTAGTCAATGCAGGGGTGAAGACCTCCATCTTTCTTACTCACGAAGAAAAAAACGGCACCAGCAGGAGAGGTGGACGGACGGATGAAGCCAGCGGCGAGGGCGTCACGGATGTAATCCTCCATGGCGGCGGTCTCTGGAGCAGAAAGGGAGAAGATCCTACCCCTAGGTGGGCATGTCCCAGGCAGGAGGTCAATGGCACAGTCATATGGCCTATGAGGGGGAAGTGATGTGGCTTGAACTTTACTGAAGACCTCTTTTAAATCCTCATACTCGGGAGGCACTGGGGACAATTCAGAGTGCGATGGGGACTCCTGGGGCTGGGAAGGAGACTTGGAGCGAAGACAGGTGGTGTGGCAGGCGGAGCCCCATTCCGTAAGCTGGCCGGCGGCCCAATCCAAGCGAGGATTATGGCAGGCCAACCAAGGGTAACCCAGAACTAATGGAAACACGGGAGAGTGGATAAGGGAGAATTGGATGGTCTTGAAATGTTGTCCTTCCACACTCAAACACAGGGGGGCAGTATGATGGTGAATAGTTCCGGAGCCCAGGGGTCTTCCATCCAGGGCGACAACAGTGAGGGGGTGATCAGGATGGGTCAGGGGAATCTTGAGCTGTTTAGCTAAATCCAGATCCATGAAGTTACCATCGGACCAAGAATCCACCAGGGTCTTAAGATCATGTTGTTGATTGCCCCAGAAAATGGAGGATGCCAGCAGGACCCTAGAAACAGAGGGGCCGGGAGGGATGGCTACGCTCATCGCAGGTCCCTCCAAATTGGACGAGCCCTGGCTTTTCCCACCAACTTTGGGCAAGAAGAGCAAAGGTGGCCCGATTCCCCACAATAGAGGCAAGATCCCTCTCTCATTCGGCGATCATGTTCAGGCTGCGAGGGATGAGCTACTCCCAACTGCATGGGCTCCTCTGGAGCAGTCAAAGATGGACTCAGGATGGGTCGGAGGTTCTCAGATGGCTTCGAAGCAGGGAAGGCTCTTGTCTCCGGAAGTGGGGTGAAAAAGGAGTGCCGTTCTCTTCGCCTCTCACAGAGACGATTATCCACTCGAATGGAGATATCAAAGAGAGACTCCAAATCACTCACCGGATCTCTGGAAGCCAGTTCATCCTTGATTTCATCCGTGAGACCGTGGCGAAAGGTGGCGATGAGTGCCTCCGAATTCCAGTGGCTCTCTGCAGCGAGAGTGCGAAACTCAATAGCGTATTCTGCAATGCTACGAGCCCCCTGGCGAAGCCGAAGTAGTTTGTTAGATTCCACTCTCCCACTGACAGGATGATCAAAGATCCTTCACATCTCCTCAGAGAAAAGTTGGTAGTTTGAACATGCCGGAGTTTGCTGTTCCCAGACGGCCGTAGCCTAGGTAAGTGCTGTGCCGGTGAGTAGCGAAATGATGTAGGCTACTCGGGAACGGTCACTGGGAAATAATGAACCTTGTAGTTGGAAAGCCAGGGAACACTGGGTTAGAAAGCTTCGACATTCTCCTGGGTTACCATCGTAGTGCTCGGGTGCAGGTAATCGGGGTTCTTTCAGAGGAGTAGACGAAACCGGAGGAGCGGGTAACGGTGCTGGAGTAGCTTGGATCACCTGACTCTGGCTCTGATGGAAAGCAATGACGAGGGCCTCCAGCTGTTTCAGGCGTTGGGAGAATGACGTGGCGAGGCACCGCAGTTCATCCAAGATCAGTTGTAGCTGTTCAAAGATTTGTCGTAGCCATTGGTCCTTCTCTGCTGGGTCCATTGTTTGGCTCAGTCTTGCTGTGAGGAATGGAACGAGGTGAACCCAACTGCAAGAAGGCAAACTGAGGCAGAGGTTAGGTTGCAAAAACAAAGATAGACTTTACTTGAAATAAACAAAATAACAACAGCACAGATCCAGGCTAGCAGGCCAGCAAGAGGAATCACAAGGCAGTGAAACTCCAGACTGAGCAAAGAACATAAACTAGGCACCCCTTAAATAGTAGGCATATAACTATGCACAGATGAGTACAATTAGGAATAAAGAAGGACACAATTAAGAGTTCATGGTGCCCTCTGGTGGTGAGGTGAGGCAGAACCTGGGTCATTCCTGACAAAGACAATGCCCAGCATTTGGAAAAATGTGCACAAAATGTCATGGATAGAATCACTTTGCCAAACAATGCTTTTCAAAAGTAACAACAAAGAAAGGGCAACAAGTCAATATGATTGAGGACACTGATTTAAGTGAGACATTTTTTGTACGAATGGTGTCATGTGACAATGTCAAAAATGATACAGAAAATGTGCAGCCCTCAGATATGGACAATGCTGAACATAAAATTAATGCAGTAAAAGAGGACAAATGGATGATCCCACTGCAGATAACTGGAGCATTAGTTATGTTGAAACTGGACACTGGGGCAAAAGCAATCTTAATCAGTGTGAGTGACATTAAAAACATGAAAGAAAAGCCCAAAATACAGAAAAAGTCAGTACTACTGAAGGACTATAATGGACAGAAAATAGATAGCTTAGGTGTATGCAGACTTAAAGTGACAGTCAAAGACAAAGTGCATCAACTCATGCTTTCTGTTGTGGCTGAAGGACTTGATTCACTACTGGGTGACAAAGCTTGTGAGGACTTAGAACTGGTCAAGAGAGTATACTATATAAACTGTGCCATAAACAGACCAGATGACTCAGTGGATTCTGTAGTAAATAATTTCCAGGATGTGTTCAAAGGATTTGGAGTTCCACCATTCACTTACAAGATCCAGCTAAAGGAGAATGCTCAGCCAGTGGTACATGCTCCACAAAGAGTTCCAGCACCCCTGTATGACCGGCTCAAGAATGAACTGGACAGAATGACCACACTAGGAGTCATCAGGAAAGTCGAAGAGCCAACAGACTGGGTTAACTCCATGGTATGTGTAAAGAAAAAGAACAATGATCTAAGAATATGCATGGATCCAAAGGACTTAAATGCAAACATAAAACGTGAACACTACCAGATTCCCAAGCGAGAAGAAATCACCAGTGAAATGTCAGGTGCCAGATACTTTACAAAGCTCGATGCCTCACAAGGATTTTGGCAACTAAAACTGGATGAAGAGAGCACCAAATACTGTACCTTCAACACACCATTTGGCAGGTATTGTTTCCTCAGAATGCCTTTCGTGATAATATCTGCATCTGAAATCTTTCATAGAGCGATGGAACACATAATTGAAGGTCTGGAAGGAGTTCGGGTCTATGTTGATGAGATCATCATCTGGGGCTCCACACTGAAAGAACACAATGAGAGACTGACTAAAGTGCTACAGAGCATATGCCGGAATGGACTGAAGCTCAACAAAGCCAAGTGTCAGTTTGGCGTCCAGGAAGTCACTTTCCTAGGAGATAATCTATCTGGTAAAGGAATAGAGCCAGATATGGAAAAGGTAAACGCCATACTCAACATGCCCCGACCCACTGACAAAAAAGGAGTGCTATGCATCATGGGGATGATAAACTTCATTGGAAAGTTCATTCCTAACTTGTCAGCCAAGACAGCCTGTCTGCGAGGCCTGCTACATTAAACAAATGAGTTCGCATGGACAGAAAGACATGAACAAGAGTGGATGAATCTCAAAACAGTGCTGACAACCACACCTGTACTCACCCTTCTTTGACCCAAAAAAAGAATCAAAGTGTCAACGGATGAATCAAAGGATGGCCTAGGCACGGTCTTGCTACAAGCAGAGGGTGAAGATTGGAAGCCTGTTGCCTATGCCTCCAGGTCTATGACTGATTCTGAGTGTCGATATGCCCAGATTGAAAAGGAATGTCTAGGCTTGGTAGTTAGATTAGAAAAGTTCCATGGCTACATATATGGACTTCCCACCTTCACAGCTGAGACAGACCACAGCCCACTGGTTGCCATCATTAAAAAAAATTTGAATGAGATGTCTCCAAGGATTCAACGACTCATGATGAAGCTGCAAAGATATGACTTTGAACTGATCTACACACCAGGCAAATACATAGTGTTAGCAGATGCACTATCCCGAGCACCCACAATGAGTCAAGTGAGCTCTACTGAAGAAGACGTGGATGTTCATGTGAGTATGGTCACTGCTGCGCTGCCCGTGTCAGACACAAAATCAAAGCAAATAGCAGAAGAAACAGTAAAAGATACAGTGTTACAAACAGTAATAGAGAACATTCATCATGGTTGGCCAAAAGGTTCCTGTCCAAAATATTATCACATAAGGTCAGAGTTGAGTGTCGTAAGTGGACTATTACTAAAACAGAACAGAATAGTCATTCCACAGGCTCTACGTCAAGACATGCTCAAAAGGATTCATGAGGGACACCTCGTAATTGAAAAATGCAAAAGGAGAGCAAGAGACACTGTTTATTGGCCTGGCATAAATAAGGACATTGAGAACATGATAGGCAAATGTGAGACATGTCAGAAACACCAAAACAAACAAGCAAAGGAACGAATGATAGTAGCTGACATAACAACAGCACCATGGCAAAAAGTTGGTATGGACCTTTTTCATTTAAATGGTAAAGAATATCTAATAGTGATTGACTACTATTCTAACTATCCGGAGATGGCGCTGCTCTCCAGCACCACAGCAAGCAGTGTCATAATGCATGTGAAATCCATCTTCACCAGACATGGAATTCCCAGGATTGCCATTAGCGACAATGGTCCGTGCTTCAACTGTAAGGAGTGGCAACAGTTTGCAGCACATTATGATTTTCAGCACAACACATCCAGTCCTTTGTATGCTCAGTCAAATGGTAAGGCAGAGAAAGGTGTTCAAGTTCTCAAGCAGCTACTGAAGAAAGCGACAGAAAGCAAGTCTGATCCTTATCTCGCCCTGCTGCGCTACCGAGCCTCACCTTTAGACTGTGGTTCTTCACCTGTTGAACTACTAATGGGTCACAAGGTGCACACCATGCTACCCTGCTGTGCAAAAGAACAGCAAAGTAAGGAACTGAGACAGAGACTTCAACTGTTAAAGCTGAAACAAAAGTGTTACTGATGTCATCTTTATTGTTTTTCTTGAAAGTTGATTGATATTGATTTTGTTAACCTCAAAGAACAGGGGATGTAATGATCAATAACATGTCATTCTAGAGTGGTACACTAGATGGAGCCATAGAGCTGTATAGAGCTGTATATTTAGTTGTATGTGTTTAAGACTACACTACCCATGATGCACTAGGCTACCCACAAGGCAGTAGTCAAGATGGCTGCCTGCACACAGAAGCACACATGCTGAATCTCTACAGCTGCTGTACCTAGAGAATGTGTACTGAATAAATGACTAGCTTGAAGCTAGCTGTTCATAATAAGAATGTCTAGTTATTAATGAACATAACAACCTCTCCCTTAAAAATAAAACAAAAAAGGTGACTCAACCGTGGCTAACAAGGGAAATTAGGGATAGCATAAGATCCAAGGAGACGACATAACAATTGGCCAGAAAAAGCAATAATCCCAAGGATTGGGAGCAGTTTAGGATTCAACAAAGGAGGACAAAGGGATTAATTAAGAAAGGGAAAATAGAATATGAGAGTAAGCTTGCAGGGAACATAAAAACTGACTGTAAAAGCTTTTATAGATATGTGAAGAGAAAAAGATTGGTGAAGTCAAGCGTAGGTCCCTTGCAGTCAGAATCAGGGGAATTTATAATGGGAAACAAAGAAATGGCAGACCAACTAAATTCATACTTTGCTTCTGTCTTCACAAAGGAGGACACAAATAACCTCCCAGAGATGCCGGGGAACATAGGGCCTGATGAAAGGGTGGAACTGAAAGAAATCAGTATTTGTAGGGAAATGGTGTTAGGAAAATTGATGGGACTGAAGGCCGATAAATCCCCAGGGTCTGATAATCTACATCCCAGGGTACTTAAGGAAGTGGCCCTAGAAATAGTAGATGCATTGCTGGTCATCTTCCAGAACTCGATCGACTCTGGAACAGTACCCATGGATTGGAGGGTAGCTAATGTTACCCCACTGTTCAAAAAAGGTGGTGGAGAAAA
The DNA here is from genome assembly GCF_052327205.1 of Somniosus microcephalus. Classification (NCBI taxonomy): domain Eukaryota; kingdom Metazoa; phylum Chordata; class Chondrichthyes; order Squaliformes; family Somniosidae; genus Somniosus; species Somniosus microcephalus. The sequence continues at coordinate 64,016,392 of NC_140999.1, read as the reverse complement.
AGTGGGGAATTATAGACCGGTAAGCCTGACATCGGTAGTGGGGAAAATGCTAGAATCTATTATAAAAGATGTAATAGCAGAGCACTTGGTAAGCAGTGCCAGGATCGGACAAAGTCAACATGGATTTACAAAAGGTAAATCATGCTTGACTAATCTATTGGAATTTTTTGAGGATGTAACTGGTAAAATAGATAAGGGAGAACCAGCGGATGTGGTGCATTTGGACTTTCAGAAGGCTTTCGATAAGGTCCCACATAAGAGATTAGCGTGCAAAATTAAGGCACATGGGATTGGGGGCAAGGTATTGACTTGGCTAGAGAACTGGTTGGCGGACAGAAAGCAAAGAGTTGGAATAAATGGGTCATTTTCCGAGTGGCAGGCAGTGACTAGTGGGGTACCGCAAGGATCGGTCCTAGGACCCCAGCTGGTCACAATATATATTAATTATCTGGACGAGGGAATTGGATGTAATATCTCCAAATTTGCAGATGACACAAAGCTGGGTGGGAGGGTATGCTGTGAGGAGGATGTCGTGAAACTCCAGTACGATTTGGACAGATTGGGTGATTGGGCAGAAACATGGCAAATGCACTATAATGTGGGTAAATGTGAGGTTATCCACTTTGGTGGCAAAAGCAGGAAGGCAGATTATTATTTGAATGGCAATAGATTGGGAGAAGGGGAACTGCAAAGAGACCTGGGTGTTCTTGTGCACCAGTCGCTGAAGGTAAGCATGCAGGTGCAGCAGGCGGTTAAGAAGTCAAATGGTATGTTGGCCTTCGTAGCAAGAGGGTTCGAGTACAGGAACAAGGATGTCTTGCTACAGTTGTACAGTGCCTTGGTGAGACCGCACCTTGAGTATTGTGTGCAGTTTTGGTCGCCTTACCTGAGGAAGGATGTTCTTGCCATGGAAGGAGTGCAGCGAAGATTCACCAGGCTGATACCTGGGATGGCAGGAATGATGTATGAGGAGAGATTGTGTCAATTGGGCTTATACTCACTGGAGTTTAGAAGATTGAGAGGGGATCTCATCGAAACCTATAAAATTCTGTCAGGCCTGGACTGACTAGATGCAGGAAGGATGTTTATGATGGCCGGGGAGTCCAGAACCAGGGGTCATAGTCTAAGGATAAGGGGTAAGCCATTTAGGACTGAAATGAGGAGGAATTTCTTCACCTAGAGAGTGGTGAACCTGTGGAATTCTCTGCCACAGAGGGCGGTGGAGGCCAGTTCATTAAATATATTCAAAAAAGAGTTGGATATATTTCTTAAGGCTAAAGGGATCAAGGGATATGGGGAGAAGGCAGGGACAGGGCACTGAATTTGGATGATCAGCCATGATCTCATTGAATGGCGGAGCAGGCTCGAAGGGCCGAATGGCCTACTCCTGCTCCTATCTGTTAAGTATGTGTATTGTATTGAACAATTAACACAAAGACTTAAACGTATAACTCAAACAGGTCTTTACTGGTTGGAGGTAGGGACTATACGTAGGTCTTTACTTCATGCCCACAGGCGGGAACTGAGGGGAGATCAGTACCCACAGTACTATTTATACCCCTATGGCCAGGAGTGGTACTGCGTATCACTACGCCCTACAAGTAGTGCAGTCCTGTCCATAGGTTCAAAGTAGCACACATATTACATACACAACATTCCTCCCTTCCTAGCTTTACAGTCATCTCCCCATTTAACTTAACGTAATAACATATATACATATATAACTTCAGGTTTACATAACAGCATAACATAGATACATAGATAACTTCATGTCAAAACAGATCACAGATTCAGTCTCTGCGGAAAACAGTTCACAGATTCAATCTCTGTGGTGTAGTCGGTTCACGTTGCTGGAGTGACTCATTCAATAGTCCTTCCATGGATTTAACAGTTTGAACTTCCAAACTGAATTGGCTCCGTTCGGAGGGACCACGTGTGTGATCTGGTAGAGGTAATAATGGTTCAGATGGGTCATCTTCTGTTTCGACTTTTCCTTTTCTGCTTCTTGGAGACTCTCTGGGCTCCACTGTCAGCTGCCAGCTGCATGCGCAGTTCCTCCTTCTCTTCCTCCTTTTTCCGTAGTAGAGCCACCTTCTCCCGATGTTCCGTAGACTTTCGGTGCTCCTCCATGATTTCTGTGTGGTGGGAGTCGAAGTTACAAGTTGGGCAGGACAGGACATAGTAATATTCGGTGTCGTCCTGATCTAGGCCAGCGAGAGGGTCTTCTATTTCCTCCATACCCAGCTGGGCGTTAGCCAGCTTTTGTTCCAAGTCCAGACATCTTTCCTGAAGAGACTTCTTCATGCGTACCTCTTCATCCAGCTTTTTCTGGGCTTTCAGCAAGTCGTTTACTAATGACCTCATTTGAGATTTTACTACTTCAACTTCTTTTGGAGATTGATTGATCGGATTATTCAATCCCTCTACCGGAGCAGCTGTTTCAGCGGTCTGTTGTTCTACGTTGACATGAGTCAGCGTACTTTTGGCATCCAAGGGCTGCTCTGTTGCAGTCATCTCAGTCTGTGTTGCCACCTCAGCTCTTCCAATAACCTTTGAGAGCTCCGAACCCCTTTCGTTTGAATATTGAAGTTCGTGTTCAAGTTTTTCCCATTTCAGAGTCCTGTCCTTCAGCATATGCAGGAGTTGGCTGACCGTTAACTCCTCTGACATCAGACGTTTTGTGTGCTCCTGCTCCATTTTCTCCATCAGTTGCTTCTGTTGTCTTTCCAGATTCTCCAACTCTATATCAAAGAACTCTTTCGTTGCATTCAACTCTTGCTCAAAACGGCAAAGCATTTGTTCTAATTGCTGTTGTAGTTTGAAATGGAGTTGAGTTCGAGCCCGGTGTCCCTCAGAAATGGGCACATCAGTAGACTTGCCAGACTCAGAATCCACAGTTAAACTATGTTGTTGTTGCTCAGTGGAATTCTGTGCTGAAACTTTGTCTTTTGCACCTGAGTTGGGCTTACCATCATCCGTTCCAGAGTCTGGGCCGACTATCTTCACCGAGTTCTCACTCGTTATTGTTTGTAGGAAATGCCAGTCCATATTCATTTTCCTAATCCACTCCCGTCCTAGTAGTGGAGAACCTCCTTCAGATATCACATATAAGTCCATTATTTGACTGTCTTCGCCCTTGTGGACCACTGCAACCTCTATTTTCCCGATGGGGTACACTCTTTGCCCCGTGTATGTTTTCAATATAATCCCCGTATCCTGTAGGGGAATATGTTGGAATAACTTTCCGTAATCTTTCTTATTTATGACCGTCAATGCCGATCCAGTGTCCAATTCTAGTTTTACTTGGACTCCTTCTATCTGAAGAGTGACCCAAATTGTCTGGAGGTCTGCACCCTTACCAGCGTTGAGTACTCTTAAGCTAGCCAGTTCATTACAGCTTAAGCTAGCCAGTTCATTACTGCTAGCGTCTGAATCGGACTCCTGTTCGGTCACCTTGTGTACCTTTGCGTATTTTCCTTGCGGTGACTTCTTGTTGCTGGTCTTCTTCCCTGACCTGCATACTCTTGCTATGTCTCCAAGCCTACCACAAGTTCTACATTCTTGGTTTTTAACCAACACTGGTTCTAATCATGCGTTGTCTTTCCACAACGATAACATTTGCCAGAACTCACACCCAATTTGTGTGCACTGAGCTCCGGTGACCGTAGCTGCATTACTGCCGTGCCTCTCGCTGCGGCTTCGTGTGCTGTTGCCATAGTGACCGCCTTCTCAAGCGTCAGCTCATTCTCCTCGAGCAGTCGCTTTGGTGTATCCTGTTTAAATAAACCACACACAAATTTGTCTCGTAATGCATCTGTCAGTCCCGTTCCAAACTGGCAATATTTCGCTAATTTACGCAATCCCAGTAAATATTCAGCATTGCTTTCATGCTGTAGCTGCCTTCTGTCGTAAAATTTAAATCGTTCCGCTAGCATCAGCGGCGTGGGGTTTAGATGATCTTTCAGGACAGTAACAATCTCATCGAACGTCTTATCCGCCGGTTCATCTGGTGGTAACAGGTGTTTCAATTGCCCGTATGTCTTCGCACCCATTAAATTTAATAATGTTAGAGCTTTATCTTGGTCACGAATTTTATTGGCCTTACAATAATTTTTTACTCTTTCAACATATATGGCCCAATCTTCGAGGTCACTATCAAAGGTGCTAATATTCCCGTGTTTAGGCATTGTAGATTTGCAATTTCTCAGATTTTATTTTGTTTACTTGTTATCAAAGATGGCAGCTTGCCGCTCTTGCCGTCGTCCTCCGCCCACAAAATGGCGGTTTTCCCGCGCTTGGCGGTCTTCACCCGTCCCCCGACGCCGTCTCCCTTCAGCCCCCGAGTGCGGCCCTTATCTTCGCCGCGATCGCCCGAGTGCGGCCCTTATCAGCGGATGCGATCGCTGGATCGCGAAGTGGCTCCCGACCGAAGCGGCTCTTGCTCGCTCCCTCCCGGGCTCTGGCTTACCCGCTCGCACGTTTCACCGCGGCTTTTATCAGGGATTGCGATCGCCCTTATCTTCTCCAACTTCCCTAGCCCTGTCTTTGCAGCCCACGCTGCACGGCTTACCCCACCACCTAGGTTGAACAAGGAACTGCAGAAAGACTTCTGTCAGTCGCTGGAAGCTGTCAGGATGGCTGCTGCACTCCAGTGCTCAGTCGCTGATGGAGGCTTCAGAGTCCTAAAGCCTGTCGCTTCTAGTGGGGTGGTGATGTTTGAAACCTCTCTTCAACTGCCGCAGGGTAAGAACCTGACTCGTCGCCAGTGTTAAGTATGTGTATTGTATTGAACAATTAACACAAAGACTTAAACGTATAACTCAAACAGGTCTTTACTGGTTGGAGGTAGGGACTATACGTAGGTCTTTACTTCATGCCCACAGGCGGGAACTGAGGGGAGATCAGTACCCACAGTACTATTTATACCCCTATGGCCAGGAGTGGTACTGCGTATCACTACGCCCTACAAGTAGTGCAGTCCTGTCCATAGGTTCAAAGTAGCACACATATTACATACACAACACTATCTTCTATGTTTCTATGTTTCCAAACCTTCTGAACTCTTTATAGGATATCCTCATCCCAAAAGGTTTCTTGCAGACACAACAAGTCCGTGCCTTTAAAACCCTGCAACAACTGCTGCAATTTCTTTTCACCCCTCAGTCCTTTCACATTAATCGAGACCAATGTAATCATGTCTCCGAAGAAGGGAAGTATTGTAGGGTTCTCAAAATTCCCACATTCCCCAAAGTTTTGGATAAAGGGACCCTGTATGGACAAGTTATGAAAAAGCAGGGTACCCAAAATGGCTTCTGCAACCTCATGACCAAAAGTACAGGATTTTAAAAGCAAGGCTCTGCAAACAGGCAGGCACCTTTTTCAAACCTGAAACAAATCTTAAAATGCATAAATCTGTGAAGAGACTTTGTGGAGCCAGACAGCTAAAAGCAAACGCAGAATATGCGTTCCATTCGCCTTGAAGCAGATCAGGTTAGAATGAGCCTCAGTCGAGGCCATTAGGTTTCTGCATATTTAATCGGTAACAGCTCACAGAAGCCATCAAGTCAGGAAACCCGATTAAGTTTTGTAGGAGTTCTCAACTCCTAACGAAAGTACTGAGATTGAAAGTAGCAGTTAACCAAACGTGGTTTAATGCACTGGTAAAAGTTACAAACAAAAGCACAGGAGAAACTCTAAACCGGTCTGTACAATACTTGGTTCCATGAGGACTGAAAGGACATGTCTCTCCCCTCTGACGTCATGACGTCATCACGTTTCCCGCCGTTGGGTACGTCACGTGACCTGCGTGATGACGTCATCACGCTGGATCGACATTTTACCGAACACGCGCTATTTATACAGAGCAAACATTTAAGGTAACAAACCCCTGTTAAAGGCAATTATATACATTAATTAATGCAAGAGTCTCTTGGTGGCTTTGCCACATACGCCCCCCCAGAATTGCCTTTAATAAGAAAAGTCAATCGCCGAGGAGGTCGGACGAGCCTGTTGGAACGACTCCTAAATTCACGGAGAGGAAAACGCTGAGCAGGCGGTGAGCTGGCGGGTGTAGCGGCTCGGTCAGGGAAGGCAACAGCCGGTGGTCGGCCCCGGCGCGGCGGTTGAGCAGGGTCGACTGGCTGTTCTAGGTCCAGGTGCGCGGGCTTGAGGCGATCGACGGAGATGTGGTCCGGCCGGCCCCTGAGGTCGACCAAAAAACTCTTAGCCCCCGTCTGTAAAACCCGGAAGGGACCCGTATACGGAGCCCTGAGCGGGCTGTGGTGAGCGTCGTGACGAATAAACACAAATTTGGCCTTCATCAACTCCACTGGAATGTGGGAGGCAGGAAAACCGTGCTGCGATGTTGGAACCGGCCTGAAGCACTGGGCCGCTTCCGGTGGGCTTCCCGCTGACTGGCCGCAGACCACGGCTGTGTAGGGGATGGCAAGAATTCGCCTGGGACCCGGTGTGGCTGGCCGTAAACCATCTCCGCAGCAGAAGACTGCAGGTCCTCCTTCGGCGCCGTGTGCAACCCCAGCATAACCCAAGGTAGTTTATCGACCCATGCCGCATCCAGGAGGCTGGCTCTGAGCGACGCCTTCAACGAACGGTGAAAACGCTCACACAACCCATTCGCCTGCGGGTGCTAGGCCGTGGTGTGATAGAGTGTGGTGCCTAAGGTCGAGGCCACTTCGTTCCAAAGCTCAGGTGAGAATTGCGGACCGCGGTCGGATGAAATATCTGTCGTAACTCCAAAGCGTGCTACCCATGACGAGATAAAGGCTTGAGCGACATCCGCAGAGGTGGTAGACGTCAGGGGAACCACCTCGGGCCATCTCGTGGTGCGATCGAACATCGTCAGAAGGTGCGTGAAACCCTGTGACGGCGGGAGTGGCCCCACAAGGTCGATGTGGGCATGGTCGAACCGGCATTCCGGCACCTCGAAGGTGGCCAAGGGGGCCCTGACGTGTCGTTGGACTTTGGCTCGTTGACAAACCACACAAGTGTTCGCCCAGTCGCGGACGTCCTTGCGCATGCCTCTCCATACGAATTTGGATGCCATCAACTTCTGCGACGCCCTCACACCAGGATGCAAAAGCCCGTGTATGACGTTGAAAACCGTCCGGCGCCAGGCAGACGGAACAATCGGACGGGGGTCCCCCAAGGAGACGTCGCAGAGTAAAGCGGTGCTAGCCGAATGGAATGGCACATCCCTCGGCTGAAGGCTGGTGGAGTCGGAACAAAAGGCTTGAGTCTCCGGGTCGGCATTTTGGTCGGCCGCCATGCGCGCATAATCAATTCCCAATTGAACGGCCTGGATGGTGGCGCGGGACAGGCAATCCGCTACCACATTGTCCTTCCCGGCCACGTGCCAGATGTCGGTGGTAAATTCGGAAATATATGTAAGATTTCATTGCTGATGAGTCGACCACGGTTCGGAAGTCTTGGCCATCGCGAACGTGAGCGGTTTGTGGTCGACAAACGCAGTAAAGTGGCGGCCCTCGAGCAGAAAACAAAAATGGCGAATGGCCAAAAACAACGCCAACAGCTCCCTGTCAAATGTACTGCACTGGCGTTCATGCCGGCGCAGCTGTCGGCTAAAAAACACCAGTGGTTGCCACGTGCCGTCGACCCATTGCTCTTGGACAGCTCCAACGGCGTAGTCCGACGCGTCAGTTGTGAGGGCGATGGTGGCTCCTGGCAGGGGGTGTGCCGACATCGTCGCGTTCGCGAGGGCGGTTTTCGTGTCTCCGAAGGTGCGGTCCATCTCCGGCGTCCAAACCACAGGCTCCTTACCCGGCTTCCCACTGAGGGCCTCGTAGAGCGGCCGCATTAGTTGCGCGGCCCTGGGGACAAAACGATGGTAAGAATTTACCATACCCAGGAACTCCTGGAGCGCCTTCATGGACTGCAGCCGCGGGAAAGCCACGATCACCTCCACCTTGGCCTGAAGCGGCATGGCCCCCTCTGAAGTGATGCGGTGGCCTAGGAAGTCGAGCTGCTGCAGGCCAAACTGGCATTTGGCCGGGTTGACAATGAGGCCGTGCTGTTCAAGGCGACGAAAGAGGATGCGCAGGTGCTGGAGATGTTCCTCCTTTGTGGCTCTGGTGATCAGTATGTCATCCAGATAGAAGAACAAAAATTTTAGATCCCGCAGCACTGAATCCATCAGGCGCTGGAACGCCTGCGCCGCGTTTTTAAGTCCAAACGGCATGCGGAGGAACTCAAACAGGCCAAAAGGAGTGATGACTGCTGTCTTTTGGATGTCCTGGGGATGCACCGCTACCTGATGGCACCCACGGACGAGGTCAACCTTGGAGAAAACCGAAGTCCCCACCAGATGTGCGGAGAAATCTTGTATGTGTGGTATGGGATACCGGTCGGGAGTCGTGACATCGTTGAGGCGACGGTAGTCACCGCAGGGCCGCCATCCACCCCCGGGCTTGGGGACGATGTGGAGAGGTGAAGACCAGGGACTATTCGACCGGCGAATAATCCCCAACCTCTCCATCGTGGCAAACTCTGCCTTAGCAGCAGTGAGCTTACCGGGCTCGAGCCGCCATGCCCTGGCGTAGACGGGAGAGCCGGTCATCGTTATATGGTGCTCTAACCCATGTTTGGCGGTCAAAGCCGAAAAGGTGGGCTTGGTCAGCTCGGGAAAGTCCCCGAGGAGGCGAGAGAATTCGTCGGGAGGTGGCCGAGCGCAGGAGACCGAGTGCAGCGCGACCGTGCCGCATACACATGGAATACAGTCGAACGTGGCGGCGTGAACGAGCCGACGATTTTTTTAATCAACCAGCAGGCCGTTGGGGCATAAAAAGTCGGTGCCTAGGAGTGCCTGTGAGATGCTGGTGGTGACGAAATCCCATATAAAACGTTGGCCACCGAAGCAGACCTGGACCCGGTGGGTCCCGAAAGTACGAATCGCGCCCCCGTTGGCAGCTTGGAGGGGAGTACCCCGCCTGCCGGACCGAAGGTCGAGGACCGACGTGGGAAGGATGCTGCGTTGTGCCCGTGTCGCACAAAAAGCGACGGCCCGAGATGGAGTCGGTTAAATAAAGTAATTTCCCGGAATCGCCGACCGCCATCGTGGCTGTGGGGTGCGCCCCGGATCCGGTGCTCTTGACGCGCAGGGGTCTGTTCGTTGCTTTGGGTGCGAAACTGCAAGGCGGATGGCAGCATCTGGCCTTCACGCCAAACCGAGCGTGGTAATAGCAGAAACCGGTTGGAGGAGGCGTTGAGGCAGGGCCCTTTGGGGCAGGGCGTCCCGCGATGGCGCAGAATGGCTGTCGGACTGCGTATATTTTATCTGCCTCTTCGGCGAGCGCTATACAATCTCCGGCGTCCGATCTGGCGAGGGCCGCCTGCACCTGTTCGGGCAGTTGAGTGAGGAACAGTTCGCGGAACAGGAAACCTTGCGGCTCCGACCCCAGGAGAGTGAGCACCTGGCTCATCAACTCCGAAGGTTTGGAGTCACCCAACCCGGGCAGCATGAGTAGGCAGCGTGCGTGCTCTGCCTTCGTAAGGCCAAATACCTGCATGAGCCAAGCCTTAATGGCGACGTACTTGTCAGTAGCCGGGGGGTTTTCCAGTAGGCTGATGATCCTCGACGCCGTCGAGATGTCGAGTGCAGAGACCATAAAGATAACGGGTCTGATCCTGCACGACGTTGCGGAGCTCGAACTGCGCCTCCGCTTGCACGAACCAGGAGGCCGCCTGTTGTTCCCAAAATTGGGGGAGCTTCAAAGCCATTGCATTGGCTTCCATCATGGCCTGCGTTCCGTTTCCGCCGTGAAAAACGTCCGCGAGGATTCGGGGTCACCAATGTAGGACGAAAGTACTGAGATTGAAACTAGCAGTTAACCAAACATGGTTTAATGCACTGGTAAAAGTTACAAACAAAAACGCAGGAGAAACTCTAAACCGGTCTGTACAATACTTGGTTCCACGAGGACTGAAAGGACACGCCTCTCCCCTCTGACGTCATGACGTCATCACGTTTCCCGCCGTTGGGTACGTCACGTGACCTGTGTGATGATGTCATCGCGCTGGATCAACATTTTACCGAACCCGCGCTATTTATACAGAGCAAACATTTAAAGGTAACAAACCCCTGTTAAAGGCAATTATATACATTACTGCAAGAGTCTCTTGGTGGCTTTGCCACAGTTTCATACATAACCAACAGCCAGGACATCGAAACCATTAAAACACAGAGGCAACCATTCCAGGAGTCATTAAAGTAAATGGCTGTAATCATTTTAAAGGAGCCCGCCAAAAGTTAGACAAAGGACTGACCTGATTTGGCACGCAGATAAGGAATGGAGAATCGGGTATAATTGTAGGCCCATCGGTAGTGATTGCTCTCTTGCTCTGGCCCCTTATCGTTTGGCTTTTGGCCTGTTGCCTCTCAATCTCATGCCCTGGCCTCGTGGCGGGCTCTCTTCTCTCTCCCCGCGCCGCTCAACGCCATGGATGCCCATTACACCGGGGCCAAACGCAGGAGGAGAACGGAACCCGAGTTCAAAACCACACAGGCCACAAAAGGGCAGACGAGATGAGACGAGACGAAGAATACGGTGAACCGATAAGAGCAGAGAAGGGCAGCGAAAAATGCGTTGGGGAACAAACGCCTAGTTATAAGCTGGCGTTTGGTGAATAAGTTGGCATTACATGCATGGACAGTAAAACCCCAATTTAAGAATATGCTGGTGTTCGAAGAATGGGTAGCAAAATCAAGACAAACGGCCTAGTTATAAGCTGGTGTTTGTCACATGGACAGTAATAGCCCAGCTGAAGAATAAGCTGGTGTTCGTAGCTTGGGTAAGAAAATCATTTAACGGTAAAGAACGACAACCGACCCCCGACCACAGCAATACCATCAGCGACCGCCCGAAGGAGAAGAAGGCCCATCGTGATGAAGTACTCGACGAAGACGTTAACGGAGAAAAAGGGAGGGTGCCTCGCACAAACAACTTCAGCGCCGCGCCCTGTGACCACGTGCTGACGAGATACCCCAAATGACAGAAAGAGTGGACCTCAAACCCCACCATCTAAAGCAACAGGGTTTGAATTGGTGAGCATGAATTCCTGGCCCCTCAAAGCTTAATCTAGTTAGGTATAGGGGGTGGGATAAGGATAAGGGGATTTTTAATGTATTTGTTTCCCTCTGTTAGATCCGTGTATCTTGATGTTGTGTCCTTGAATAATTAGACAACCAGACTGCAGGGAACGATTCAACAGGTGTTTCCTGAATGAGGGTTACTCTAGAACTAACTGTACAGGTCACTGCTCAGGGGTTATATACAGGTGTGGTCACTGCCGGTACTACAGTATACAGGAGCTGTAAAAAGTAGTTCTCCCCTTAAAGGTACATACATTACAATTCCTCCCCTTTTAGATTAACAGTCCATAACACTCATTTAACAATTAAATGTCAAACTAATTACAATTAACACTTTTAACATGCAACATCAGCTGAAAATAATCTATTTATAAATTCAGTCTTTGGGGAGGCTTCCTGATCCTTTCTGGATAGCGCCTTTCCCGAGTGTCTTGCTCTTGGTGCGGAGGCGATTCTGGCCCCCTGTCGTCGGTTGGTTCATCTGCATCCGATGCTACTGTTTCTGGGGTAGATGCTACCTGTACGTTGGGTTCATCACCAGGTACGTATGGGCGAGACATGGGGTTGACTCGTTCCTGTGACTCTAGGATCTGGTCAGCATGGCGTCTCACAATGTTCTCCCCAACATCCACTGTGTACATTAGTGGCCCCTGCCGTGTGCATATCGTTCCTGGATGCCATTTCTCTGTTCGGTAGTCGCGGGCCAAGACTGGTTGCCCTACATTGAAGCTCCTTCTCGGCTTCTCAATGATGTGCTGGAATTGCTTATTCTCAACATCTCTTTGTACATTTGGTCTGAGCAAATCCAGACAAGATCTCAACCTTCGGTTAAAGAACATCATGGCCGGGGCCTGGTTGGTGACTGCATGTGTCGCATTTCTGTAGGCTAACAGGAAATTGTCCACCTTATGCTGCAGTGGAATGTCGTCATCGCACATGGCCCTTACTGCTTTTTAAAAGGTTTGTACGAACCTCTCAGCCAATCCATTTGTGGCTGGATGATACGGGGCAGATGTGTAATGCCTTACCCATTCTTTTTCATAAATCTTCGAAACTCTTCAGACACAAACTGTGGTCCGTTATCAGAGCAAATCTGCTCTGGCAAGCCGTTCCTGGCAAAAATGGTCCATAGGACTGCAATAGTTTTCTCCGTGGTGGTGGAGGACATTTTGATCACCTCAGGCCATTTCAAGTGCGCATCCACGGCTACTAAAAACATTGAGTCCATGAATGGACCAGCAAAATCAATATGCACCCGTTGCCATGGAGATGAGGGCCACTCCCATGGGTGTAGAGGGGCATGTGGTGGTGCATTTTGGACCTTCTGGCATCCTGAGCAGCTCTTTGTCAGGTCCTCAATTTGCTGATCGATTCCCGGCCACCACACATAAGCCCTAGCAAGGCTTTTCATTTTCACCCCTCCCAGATGACCTTCGTGAAGCTCATTGAGCACTCTCTCCCTTAACTTGGGTGGAATTACCACTCGGGATCCACACATCAAGGTCCCCAGGCATACTGACAGCTGTTCTCTTCTGGATGAGAATGCTGGCAACAGTGAGCCGCCATGTGCTGGCCATCCCTTCAGTGTCAAATCATATACCCGAGACAGTGTCGGGTCATTTCGGGTCTCCTTCTCTATACCAGCGTTAGTTGCTGGCAAGCATTCAATTACAGTCGAATGAAATATTTCGACAGGATCCACTGCGGGTGCTTCCTCCGCAGTAGGCAATGGCAGGCGTGATAGCCCATCAGCGTTTCCATGCTGTTTCGTGCCCTTATACTCGATTTCATATTGGTGTGCCCCTAGAAAAAGGGAATATCTTTGTAGCCGTTGCGCAGTCATCACCGGAACGCCCTTCTTTGGATAAAAGATGGAGACAAGTGGTTGGTGGTCAGCCAGCAAGGTGAACTTCTGCCCGTGCAGATAGTGATTGAACTTTTTCACTCCCCACACTAGGTTGAGGGCCTCCCTGTCAATCTGGGCGTAGTTACACTCGGCTGAGGTTAGTGACCGAGACGCAAAGGCTACTGGCCTCTCCGAGCCATCCGGGAATTTGTGCGACAGCACCGCTCCAATGCCATAGGGTGATGCATCACACGTCAACCGAATTGGTAGTGCTGGGTTGAAATGAGCCAACACCTCTTTTGATGTGATCAATGCTTTGCTCTTCTGGAAAGCTCGTTTACATTCGTCACTCCACTTCCATGGTACCCCCGTTTGCAGTAGGGTGTTCAGTGGGTGTAGTACGGTAGACAAATTCGGCAAGAACTTATGGTAGTAGTTCACCAGCCCGAGGAACGACCTCAGTTGTGACACATTTTCCGGTGCTGGAGCCTTGACTACTGCCTCAATCTTTTCAGGGGACTTATGTAACCCCTCTTTATCAATAACGTGGCCACAATACGAGATCTGCTTCTGGAAAAACTCGCATTTGTGGCGATTAGCTCGGAGCCCATATTCCTTATATCTAGTGAGCACCTGCTCCAGGTTGGCGAGGTGATCACTGTCATTTTCGCCCGTGACCAGCATGTCGTCCAAATAACACTGGGGCCCTGGAATCCCTTGCAGGACTTGTTCCATTGCCCTTTGCCAAATAGCCGGAGCTGATGCTACCCCGAACACCGGCCGGTTGTATTGGTAGATACCTTTATGAGTGTTGATCGTGAGGTACTGTTTCGAGGCTTCTTCTACCTCCATTTGCAGGTACGCCTGGGCCAGATCAATCTTAGTGAAGCGTTCCAAACCTTCCAGCTCTGCTTCGATGGCTGGGCGGATCGCATAAGGTACCGGTCTGGCCTTAAAAAACTTTGGGCTTGCATTTTCCTCTATTTTGATCATCGCTGTTATGCCTTTTAGTGTTCCGAGTCCCTGCTGGAACGCTTCTTGTGCGTCAGTTAGCATTTTTGACAGTCGACCAGGTGTGACGTCATCATCCTTTTTGGCATCTACAGTCAGTGCTTGTATGGAATGCCAATCTAGCTGTATCTTCCCGATCCATTCACGTCCTAGTAGTGGTGGTCCTCCATCTGGCCATACATATACGTCCATTTTTGGTGTTTCCTTGTTGTTATATATAATGTTCACCCTTATTTTTCCTTTGGGGTAGACTTTTTGCCCCGTGTACATCTTCAAGACTATCTTTGTATCTCTCAAGGGTATATGTGAGAATAGCGGCTTGTAGTCCCTTCGGTTTATGACTGTTAGGGCTGATCCTGTGTCCAATTCCATTTTCACTTGGACTCCTGCTATCTTGAGCGTGACCCAGATAGTTTGGTGATCCTCCATTTTTATCACATTATGTAGTTTCAGACAACCCAGCTCCTTGCTTCTGGTGTCTGTATCACTTTTCTGTTCGTCTGAACTACTCTCCGTCACCTTATGTACCTTCTTGTACCTCTCCTGTAGAGATTTCTTGCTGCTGGTTTTCTTTTCCGACCTGCAGACTCTTGCTATGTGTCCTACTTTTCCACACTGTCTGCACACTTTGTCCTTGAACCAGCAATCCTTCTGGTCATGTGTTGTTCTGCCGCAGCGATAGCACTTCACTGTTCCGTATGACATTTCATTTGTGCCATATTCTTGCGGTCTCCGTTGCATCTCTGCCGAGCCCTGTGCTGCTGCTTCGTGTGATACTGGAATGCTGAAAGCCTTGTCCAGCGTAAGATACTTTTCTGATAGAAGCATTTTCTGGGTTCCTTCACTTTGAAGCCCACACACAAACTAATCCCTTTAAGTATCTGCTAGTCCCATTCCAAACTGGCAGTGTTTCGATAGCTTGCGCAGTTCCGTTAAATACTCAGCATTACTTTCATCTTTATGCTGGTTCCTTTTGTGAAACTTAAATCTTTCTGCTATCAGCAGTGTTGTGGGGTTTAAGTGGTCCTGTAGGATTGACACTATGTTTTCAAAATCCTTTTCTAGTGGCTTCTCTGGGGTTACTAGGTTTCGTAGTAAGCCATACGTTTTTGCACCCATTGAATTCAACAATACCAGCGCTTTCTTGTCATCTGGCACTTCATTCGCCTTGCAGTATACTTCTATGCGTTCGACATATGTCGTCCAAACTTCGACTTCATTGTCGAACGCTGTGATACTGCCACTCTTCAGCATTTTTGGGTGTGGTTAGACTGGCTTAAAATGGCGTCTCCCACGCTTTCCTTTCTTCCCCTCTGCGGCTTAAAATGGCATCTCCCGCGCTTTCCTTTCTTCCCCGCTGACGTTGCTCGGCCCTTGAACACCGGCTGCGCTCTGCGCGTTTTCCTGCATGCCTCTCTCCCCCGTTGACGCTGCTCGGCCCTTGAACACCGGCTGCGCTCTGCTCTCTCTCGCCTCTCTCCCCCGTTGACGCCGCTCGGTCCTGAACACTGGCTGCACCCTGTGCGCTCTACCCTCTCTCTCTCCCCCGTCGACGCTGCTCGGCCTTTTTCTGTGCCGTCGGTCGGCTCTAGCCGCCGCTGTCCGGGAAGGGTCTGCACAGTATCTGTTGCCAGCCCATTTCGCTGGACCACCATGACTGGAAAGCCAAGCCTGGCTCTCGACAGCCTCCCCTGCGATGCTCAAATCTCCACTGGATGACTGGGGGGTTTCCCGTGGTCGACGTCCGTGCTTCTGGACTCGGTCTCCTTCCACTGTTCTCCAGGAGCGAATCCCTGGGAGGTGATACAGAGTTGCAGGTAGGTTTGAATCTGCTCATCGCCAATGTTAGATCCGTGTATCTTGATGTTGTGTCCTTCAATAATCAGACAACAGACTGCAGGGAACGATCAACAGGTGTTTACTGAATGAGGGTTACTCTAGAACTAAATGTACAGATCACTACTCAGGGTTTATATACAGGTGTGGTCACTGCCGGTACTACAGTATACAGGAGCTGTAAAAAGTAGTTCTCCCCTTAAAGGTACATACATTACACCCTCGATGTGCCGTGTTTTCCCCATTCCCATATAAGTGTATTAACTGTTTGTGCCTGTAACTATACCAGTAATTCTCAGTAGTATTGTGTTTTGTTCAGGCTTTTAATAAAATTTGGTTTTCTTGCACCAAACCACTTGTCTACTCTA
The DNA here is from genome assembly GCF_052327205.1 of Somniosus microcephalus. Lineage (NCBI taxonomy): Eukaryota > Metazoa > Chordata > Chondrichthyes > Squaliformes > Somniosidae > Somniosus > Somniosus microcephalus. The sequence goes on along the minus strand of NC_140999.1, from coordinate 64,000,206 downwards.
TTTTCTGTATCGCCGCCTGTACCTAAGTCTGGTGTCTAGAACCCAGGGGGTGTGGAGCGATTCGAACCACTCAGGGACAGTCAGGGGCAGAGCTGACTGGGCACACGCCGAAACCCCCTACAGTATGCCTGATAATCTCCCCATCATTTAACCTCTGGCCCTTCCCTCCTCTCATGCTCCTTCCCAACTTTTCGGCCAGCTGTTGCTTTTTCCTGCAGCCTCCGACTCTTTTTCACCTCCTTTTTGAAACTTCCCTGCTGTTCCAGCCTCTTCCTTGCATTAAGTTTGGGCCAAGGAGCTGCCCTTTCTCCCTCCTTCTGCCCCTCACTAACCTTTCCCATTCCACATGATGCCACCCCACCCCCCACTTCCATGTCTCTGTCCCCCTCTAATTCCTGACTCTCAAGCTCTCCTGTAACCCTCTGTGCCTGCTCCCCGTCAGATACATCATCCTGCTCCCCGTCAGATACATCATCTCCCATAGAGAGTCTTCCTGCTGTCGCCGTTTCTCCAATATCGCCGTTCCCTTCAACCTCATCTCCACCTCTGACCCTTGCTCCCTGATCCTTCTCTCTCTGGGACAATGACGCATCTATATTGCTCCCTTCTGGCGTCTTTGTCTCGCCGCTCCCATCCTGCTGCCCCTTTAAGGCTCCTACCTCTTGCACCCTCTCCTTGTCTTGCCCCCTCCTGCTCACCGAGATGTCCGACTCCCCGTCTTTCTTTGGAGTACTTACATTTACCATGCATCCCACTCATGCCTCCTCTCCTCCCGCGGACACCAGATTCTTTAGGGAGAGCTGAACCGTATTAAGGCTCGAGTCTGCACTCGTCCCTTGCTGCCCGCTGCTGTCTTTGTTCTTTTCCATTGTACTTGGTGTGTTTTCCACCATCTCCATCCTGTTCTCTGCTCCGTAATTTTCTGCCTCTTCCTGTGCTCTTTTCTCCTTCAATTTACCAGCTGTGTCCTCCGACTGCTCCGCTCGTCCAGCCATTCCACTCGCACCTCCTGCTCCTTCTCCCATCTCCTCATCACTCATAGAGTTTCCTTCTGCCTCACACTCACAGTGGGTGGGACCTTTGTGACACACCCCACAGCTCTCCGTCTTGCAGCTCCGAACGATGTGTCCAGACTCGCTGCAATTATAACAGTACAAGTCTGGACAGTTTCTTACAAGATAGTCATGTCCAAGACAATAATAACAAACCTTCACTTGGTTATCATGCAGTACACGAAAGTACTGCACTCCTTCCATTGTCTTGAATTTCATGCTGTACGGTAATGACTTCACCCCCTCTGCGAACCGCACCATTACGTAACGGGTTCCATCTGCTACCCATGTTCCTGGATAGTATCTCCTCTTTATTGCTGACTCCAACTTTTTGATTAGCACATCGTCCTCAATATAAACTGGCAAGTTTAAGAATGAGACCACCACCTCTTCTGAATATAGCAGAGATACCTCCAAGAACTTATCGCCAACTTTCAGACTGAGTAAACGTCTTTCCACCTCCTCTCGCCCACTGACCATCACCTCGAACCCAACATTCGGCTTTGGTCGGCAGGCAAAGCAGCTTCCCTCACCACAGTCCTCATGTACCGCTTGGATAATATCCCAAGCTTGTATCTCCTTATCCTCGCACTGAACCACCACCTTGTTTTCTTTTCCAAACCTCCTGGGGTCCCGGCCCAAATCTTTGGGCCTTTTTCTTTCCCTTCCAACCACAGTTTCTTCCCTAATTAAATTCATCTTGGGAACACTGTCCTCTGAGGGGCCCGGTACTCCGGACCTCTCAGCAGCCATCTGCCTATTTTTTATGGGCCAAAAGGGCCCTGAAACCTGAAAACAAAAACCCCAAAACCCACCACCAACTTTTTACAAACTCACTCCAACTCCCTGCTGTAATCAGGCAACCAGCAACACCTGCTCACTCCTAGCCCCTCCCACCTAGAGAGTGCTGCCCACTGAGCCGCAGCTGTCACTGTGCACTCATTGACTGCATAGATGTTGATCATTTTTCTGCAATACAAAACTGCATTTCCATAACTGGCACCAGGCAGAACCATCCAGTACAGAAGAGCACCAAGACAGGCTGAATATGCCAGAGGATTTTACACTTGTGCCCAGGAACCGTACATCAGTCTATCTCAATCCCTCCATAATAAGGAATGGATTGATTCATTTTTTATTTGTAAGCAGAGTCAATAATAATTTTCAAAAAGGAATTGGATAAATACTTGAAGGGAAAAAGTTTGCAGGGCTCTGGGGAAAGAGCAGGGGAGTGGGACTAATTGGAGAGCTCTACCAAAGAGCTGGCACAGGCACGATGGGCCGAATGGCCTCCTGTGCTGTATCATTCTATGATTCTATGACGTTAAGCAGGGTGATTAATAAGTATTATAAGGAGCAGAGTAGCAGAATACTTGTCCACTATTACTTATTAAGAACACGGCAACATGGATTTAGACAATGAAGTTGATTCCTGACTAACCTCCTCAACTTCTTTGATGATATTACAAATAATGAAATAAAATCAGAAAATGCTGGAAACACTCAGCAGGTCAGGCAGCATCTGTAGCGAGAGAAACAGAGTTAACGTTTCAGGTCGATGACCGTTCGTCAGAACTGGAAAAAGTTTCAGATTTCCAGCATCCACAGTATTTTGCTTTTGTATTACAAATAAGGGAGATCAATCAATTCCCAACTGTATAGCTTATTTGGACTTTCAACAAACTTCTGGGGAAGTCCCATATCAAAGAGTGAACTGGATAAAAGATTCAATGGAAGAGATGTAAGGCTGAGAGTATGAGAATCTTTTTCACACCAAGGGCTGTGAGGCTGTGGAATGCACTAGCAGAGTTAGTGATTGAAGCAGAAATGATGTTGTCATTTAAAAATAGGTAGTTAGATAGGTAGTTGAGGGAAAGAGGGATTAAGGGATATGGGAACAGGGCAGGCACATGTGATTAGGACTGCTGTTCGTGTGGAGTATGAACACCAACATGGACTGGTTGGGCCAAATGGCAGACAACACTAAACTAGGGAGTGCAATAGGAACAGATAACAATTTACAGGTCAATTATGCAATTGGGTAGAGATACTTAATGTACCTATAAAATGGGCAAAGAATGTGTCTGATATAAGTATACAATGAAGGGACTATAATTAGCACAGGAAGAATTAGAAAGGTTCTGGGGAATGGAGTCATCGCTTTCAGTGTCCAGCCTACATGGTGAAGCAAGTAATAAAGTAACATAATATAAAGTTGGAAGTACTCTGACTCTGAGCAACGTTATGTAAAGATAAATAGCTAAACCAGTAGAGTACTAATGTACTGAGGTTATACTATATTTTGGTAATGGCCTGACTTGCTGTGTTCAAATTTTCTTGCCATAAAGGATTTACCATCCAATGGGGAGGGTCTAGAGAAGAGCAACAAGGTGACTCCAAGGGGGGAAAATTGGGTCGCACTCCTTCTCTCTTATTGGAGATAGTCATTGCCTGGCACTTGTGTGGCAACTGATCAGCCCAAGCCTGAATGTTGCCCAAGCCTGCATGTGGGCATGGACTGCTTCATTATCTGAGGATTTGCGAATGGAACTGAACACTGTGCAGTCATCAGCAAACATCCCCACTCCTGACCTTATGATGGAGGGAAGGTCATTGATGAAGCCGCGGAAGATGGTTTGGCATAGATGCCCAGAAAATGCAAAGCACTGAAAAACAGGTTTATCACATGAATGATTTGCTTTTGTATTTCCATTTCCCCTCATTTCTCTACCATTATTTGACCCTCTCTCCTTTAATGGTGTGATCACATGATACTGCAGTGGATTCATTCTCTCCAACGGTCCAGTTACATCGACGTTGCAAGATGTGCTGCATCTGCTCCCATCCCGAGTGTAATCATAGATTCATAGACTGATCCAACACAGCAGGAGGCCTGCAGCCCATCGTGCCTGAGCTGGTAGAGCTCTTTGGCAGAGCTGTCCAATTGTGGTGCTCAGCAACACAATCCAGGAGGTTCCCAGGTTCAGTCCCAGGTAATGTACAGAGCTAGTCAATCCCAGAGAGGATTCTGGCAAAGTGTCCCCAGGCTAGGGAGGGGAAAAGTGGTCCTGGGCCAGCTCCTGATTACTACCCAGTCGCCCCTTCCTCAAATGCCACCAACTCTGAAATTCCACTGAGATCCTCTCAATGTAACTCCATTGACAGAACACCCATGGAAATTAGATTCTCAGCCGGAGTTGTGGTGTACGACCAGGAAAACCCGCCATGGGATTTCAAGGCCTTCGCATGTCGCTATTGGATTATGATAGGATCTGGCATGACTTTGATCCCCTCACGGTTGAAGGGTCTGCCTCCAATTACTGTCTCACTAGCCTCATACATGTGAAATGGGCTCTTGGGCTGCTGTCACTTGTGGACACGTGTTCCAGCCTGACTCAGTGTGATGGAAGCAAGGGAAAAACAACTGGGAAAAAAAAAACGACAAGACATTGGCACCTCGTATTGTGGCCAGTTGGTCATCCTCTTCTGCTGATGTCTTGTGTAGTTTGATGCTCTTTCTGCTGTAAACCTGTCACCCAAAACATTTCAATTCCTGGCTTAAGGTATTCAATTTTTGACATTTTTCTCCTTTGGTTTAAGAAGGCTTCAAATAGAAGTCTCAGTTCAGGGACACATTCCACTAAAGAAAGTAAGGCTTGCATTTATATAGCACGTTACACAACCTCAGGATATCTCAAAGTTCTTTACAGTTAATGAAGTACTTTTTGAAACCAAGGGGGCAATTTTCTCAGCCCCGAGGAGGCGAGTATGGAGGCGGGACTGCCAGGAAAATGGCAGAATTTAGGGGCGGGTGGCAAACCCCCCCAACTCGCCTCCATGCCATCTTCCCAGGAGGTGGGTAGCCGTCCCGCGTCGGGTCCCGTCTTCTTGGAGGCGGGAAGGGATTAAAACCTATTAACTGCCTGTTAACAGGCAGAAAATAGGATTATCCCATTTTTGCCCTCACAAGTATGGGCTTCCCGAAGGCCCCAAAACCCTACAGCTCAGCGAGGCGAGTACTGGGTCTGCGGGGGTCGGGGGGGGTGCAAAAGTGTGGTGTGAAGGTAAGTGATGGGTGCAAAAGTGTAGAGGTGAGTATCTGAGGTAAGTCCTAAGTGTTTTTAAAAGTGTACTTACCTTTGATTCTTCCTGCAGGCTTCAGTTGGTTTCTATGCGAAGAGTCTCGCACCTCCGTGTTGCAGATGAGAGATGGCCGCTGCATTCTCAGATGCAACAACCATCTCAATTCTGTAAAAGAAAGAAGGTTGATGAGCTCTTGTACGCAAGACCTCATCAAACTGCAGAGAATGTCAGTGTTTGACAGCTTCATAGAGCTGTCAAACGATGACAATTCATCTTTAAAAGATTTTTGACAGATGACACGTCACACGTTGACATGCTCTGCAACCAGCTTTCCCTTAATTGGCGGGCTTAACAAGATCAATCAAGGCAAAATAGCATGGGTTGGCCACAAATCGATGGAGGTGGACATCGACCCGACAAGCAGCAGTCCCGCCTCCAACGCACCCCCATTCAAAAAATCGCCCCCGTAGTCACTATTGAAATGTAGAAAACGCGGCAGCCAATTTGCGCACAGCAAGCTCCCACAAACAGCCATGAGATAAGGACCAGGTAATCTGTTTTTAAGTGATGTTGGTTGAGGGATAAATATTGGACACGACACCGGGGAGAACTCCCCCTGCTCTTCTGTTAATAGTGCCGTGGTATCTTTTACGTCCACATGAAAGGGCAGACATAAAAAGGTTAATGTCTCATTCAAAAGATGGCCCCTCTGACGTGCAGCACTCCCTCAGTACTGCACTGGAGCGTGAACATGAATTTTGTGCTCAAGTCTCTGGAGTGAGACTTGAAACCCACACACTTCTGACTCCAAGGTGAGAGTGCTACCACTGAGACACAGCTGACACTGGTCGCTTATACTGGTTATTTTACAGCAATTTAGTTTAATTTTAACAAGTGTTTTTCCTCATGTTTTGTTGCTCTTCATCAATTTGTCAGGCTCTGCCCCACTTTCAGACAGGGCAGTAACCGTCATCTCTCCTCCCCTCTGATACACCCTTTGGTTGGACAATTCTTCCAGTGTCTTAAGATCTTGGCATTTTGTTTTAGGCTGGTTGTTCTTTATATTAAAAATTAATTTCATGTGCAAAATAAAGTTCCAAATTATTCAAGGCTTTTGGAGTGAAATGGTTGCAAGATTATGCTCCTTTCCCAGGCCCCCTGTCTAACTGTCTGGTTACTGTTGAGTCTGTGTGTTCCAGATATACTTATTTTAAATAACTGGACACGGACAACAGGAAAAACTTAAACAGGTCTTTACTACTTGAAGGTCAGGGCTGAAATGCTTTACAAATTACTACACAGAGCTTATATACCGGTGTGGTCACCACCGGTACTACAATATACAGTAGCAAGAGAAAGTAGTCCATCTTCTTAAGGTAGTTCTCTTAAGGTGGTACAGGTTACATACACCACAATTCCTCCCTTTTTAGCTTAACAGTGTACATCCCAATTTAAACATAACATGGATAACATATATACAACTTTCATGCAACTGTTCAAAGATTCAGTCTCTGAGGAGGCCTCCTGATCCGAGTTGGATAACGCCTTTCAGGGGTCTCTGATTCTGGTTGCTGGGGTGACTCCTCTAATTGATCTCTTATGGATTGAACATCCTCATGTATGTTCGCGTTTGAGGTAGATGCTACAGGTTCAATAATTTCTTCCACTGGTGTCTCTGCCGTAGCCATGGGTTCGACCCTTATTCTCGATTCTACAAGTTGGTCAGCATGACGTCGTATTCCGTTTTCACCAATCTCTACCGTGTACATCAGGGGTCCTTGTCTGGCACGAATTGTTCCAGATTGCCATTTCTCATTCTTATAGTCCCGGGCTAACACTGGTTGTCCTATTTCGAAACTCCGAGTGGTCTTGTTATTTACATGCTGGAACTGTTTGTTTTCGACTTCCCTACGCACATTTGGTTTTAACAAATCCAACCTGGACCACAACCTTCTGTTATAAAACATCATGGCAGGACTTTGATTTGTCACTGCATGTGTGGCGTTTCGATATGCCATTAGGAAATTGTCCACCTTGTGTTGTAGTGGAATATGGTCTTCGCTCATGGCCTTTATCGCCTTTTTGAACGTTTGCACAAATCTCTCGGCCAACCCATTTGTAGCCGGATGATATGGGGCAGATGTATAGTGTTTCACCCCATTCTTCTTCATGAATTTCTGGAATTCTTCTGACACGAACTGCGGTCCGTTGTCTGAACATATCTGTTCTGGCAATCCATTTCTTGCAAATATGTTTCTTAGAACTGCGATCGTCTTTTCCGAGGTAGTGGTCGCTGTTAAGTATGTGTATTGTATTGAACAATTAACACAAAGACTTAAACGTATAACTCAAACAGGTCTTTATTGGTTGGAGGTAGGGACTACACGTAGGTCTTTACTTCATGCCCACAGGCGGGAACTGAGGGGAGATCAGTACCCACAGTACTATTTATACCCCTATGGCCAGGAGTGGTACTGCGTATCACTACGCCCTACAAGTAGTGCAGTCCTGTCCATAGGTTTAAAGTAGCACACATATTACATACACAACATTCCTCCCTTCTTAGCTTTACAGTCATCTCCCCATTTAACATAACGTAATAACATATATACATATATAACTTCAGGTTTACATAACAGAATAACATAGATACATAGATAACTTCATGTCAAAACAGATCACAGATTCAGTCTCTGCGGAAAACAGTTCACAGATTCAATCTCTGCGGAAAATAGTTCACAGATTCAGTCTCTGTGGTGTAGTCGGTTCACGTTGCTGGAGTGACTCATTCAATAGTCCTTCCATGGATTTAACAGCTTGAACTTCCGAACTGATTTGGCTCCATTCGGAGGGACCACGTGTGTGATCTGGTAGGGGTGATAATGGTTCAGATGGTTATCATCTTCTGCTTCGTCTTTTCCTTTTCTGCTTCTTAGAGACTCTCTGGGCTCCCCTGTCAGCTGCCAGCTGTAGCGCCACCATCTCCCTATGTTCCTTAGACTTTAAGTGATTCATCCTGATTTCTGCACTTTGGGAGTTTTCATCACAAGCTGGGCAGACCAGGTCACTATACTATTCAGTGTCACTCAATAGGTCATGGTAATATTCGGTGTCGTCCTGATCTAGGCCAGCGAGAGGGTCTTCTATTTCCTCCATACTCAGCTGGGCATTAGCCAGCTTTTGTTCCAAGTCCAGACATCTTTCCTGAAGAGACTTCTTCATGCGTACCTCTTCATCCAGCTTTTTCTGGGCTTTCAGCAAGTCGTTTACTAATGACCTCATTTGAGATTTTACTACTTCAACTTCTTTTGGAGATTGATTGATCGGACTATTCAATCCCTCTACCGGAGCAGCTGTTTCAGCGGTCTGTTGTTCTACGTTGACGTGAGTCAGCGTACTTTTGGCATCCAAGGGCTGCTCTGTTGCAGTCATCTCAGTCTGTGTTGCCACCTCAGCTCTTCCAATAACCTTTGAGAGCTCCGAACCCCTTTCGTTTGAATATTGAAGTTCGTGTTCAAGTTTTTCCCATTTCAGAGTCCTGTCCTTCAGCATATGCAGGAGTTGGCTGACCGTTAACTCCTCTGACATCAGACGTTTTGTGTGCTCCTTCTCCATTTGCTCCAGCAGCTGCTTCTGTTGTCTTTCCAGATGTTCCCACTCTATATCAAAGAACTCTTTCGTCGCATTCATCTCTTGCTCAAAACGGCGAATCATTTGATCTAATTGCTGTTGCAGTTTGAAATGGAGTTGAGTTCGAGCCCGGTGTCCCTCAGAAATGTGCATGTCAGTAGACTGGACAGACTCAGAATTCTCTATCTCAGTGGAATTCTGTGCTGAAACTTTGTCTTTTGCACACGGGTTGGTCTTACCATCATCAGTTCCAGAGTCTGGGTTGATTATGTTCACCGAGTTCTCACTCGTTATTGTTTGTAGGAAATGCCAGTCGACATTCATTTTCCTAATCCACTCCCGTCCTAGTAGTGGAGGACCTCCTTCAGATAGCACATATAAGTCCATTATTTGACTTTCTTCGCCCTTGTGGACCACTGTGACCTCAATTTTCCCGATGGGGTGCACTCTTTGCCCCGTGTATGTTTTCAATATGAGCTCCGTATCCTGTAGGGGAATATGTTGGAATAACCTTCCATAATCTTTCTTATTTATGACCGTCAATGCCGATCCAGTGTCCAATTCCAGTTTTACTTGGACTCCTTCTATCTGAAGAGTGACCCAAATTGTCTGGAGGTCTGCACCCTTACCCACGTTGAGTACCCTTAAGCTAGCCAGTTCAATACTGCTTAAGCCAGCCAGTTCATTACTGCTAGCATCTGAATCGGACTCCTGTTCGGCCACCTTGTGTACTTTTGCGTATTTTCCTTGCGGTGACTTCTTGTTGCTGGTCTTCTTCCCTGACCTGCATACTCTAACTATGTGTCCAAGCCTACCACAAGTTCTACATTCTTGGTTTTTAAACCAACACTGGTTCTGATCATGCGTTGTCTTTCCACAACGATAACATTTGCCAGAACTCACACCCAATTTGTGTGCACTGAGCTCCGGTGACCGTAGCTGCATTACTGCCGTGCCTCTCGCTGCGGCTTCGTGTGCTGCTGCCATAGTGACCGCCTTCTCAAGCGTCAGCTCATTCTCCTCGAGCAGTCGCTTTTGTGTATCCTGTTTAAATAAACCACACACAAATTTGTCTCGTAGTGCATCTGTCAGTCCCATTCCAAACTGGCAATATTTCGCTAATTTACGCAATTCCAGAAAATATTCAGCATTGCTTTCATGCTGTAGCTGCCTTCTGTCATAAAATTTAAATCGTTCCGCTAGCATCAGCAGCATGGGGTTTAGATGATCTTTCAGGACAGTAACAATCTCATCGAACGTCTTATCCGCCGGTTCATCTGGTGATAACAGGTGTTTCAATTGCCCGTATGTCTTCGCACCCATTAAATTTAATAATGTTAGAGCTTTATCTTGGTCACGAATTTTATTGGCCTTACAATAATTTTTTACTCTTTCAACATATATGGCCCAATCTTCGAGGTCACTATCAAAGGTGCTAATATTCCCGTGTTTAGGCATTGTAGATTTGCAATTTCTCAGATTTTATTTTCTTGTTATCAAAGATGGCGGCTTCCCGCTCTTGCCGTCGTCCTCCGCCCACAAAATGGCGGTTTTCCCGCGCTTGGCGGTCTTCACCCGTCCCCCGACGCCGTCTCCCTTCAGCCCCGAGTGCGGCCCTTATCTCCGCCGCGATCGATGGCCCGCGCTTTTCACCGCGGCTCTCGCGCCTTCAGTGTCTGCCGACGCTGCGCCTTTCAGCCCGAGTGCGGCCCTTATCAGGGATTGCGATCGATGGCCCTTATCTCCCGATCGCGATCGCCCTTGTACCTCCGACTTCCCCCAGCCCTGTCTTTGCAGCCGACGCTGCTCGGCTTACCCACCACCGAGGTTGAAAAAGAAGCTGCAGGATGTCTTCTGTCCTCCAGTTTTCAGTCGCTGATGGAGGCTTCAGGGTCCTAATGCCTGTCGTTTCCAGTGGGGTGGTGCGGTTTGAAACCTCTCTTCAACGAACTGTCTGTGGACGAAGCCGCCGTGGAATAACTGCCGCAGGGTAAGAATCTGACTCGTCGCCAGTGTTAAGTATGTGTATTGTATTGAACAATTAACACAAAGACTTAAACGTATAACTCAAACAGGTCTTTACTGGTTGGAGGTAGGGACTACACGTAGGTCTTTACTTCATGCCCACAGGCGGGAACTGAGGGGAGATCAGTACCCACAGTACTATTTATACCCCTATGGCCAGGAGTGGTACTGCGTATCACTACGCCCTACAAGTAGTGCAGTCCTGTCCATAGGTTTAAAGTAGCACACATATTACATACACAACAGTTGCCATCTTAATCACTTCTGGCCATTTAGAATGTGCGTCTACCGCTATCAAAAACATGGAATCCATGAATGGACCTGCAAAGTCGATATGTACACGCTGCCATGGAGTTGAAGGCCATTCCCATGGATGCAGCGGTGCAATTGGAGGTGCATTTTGAACTTTTTGGCACCCTGAGCAGCTTTTAGTCAGATCCTCTATTTGTTTGTCGATACCTGGCCACCACACATAAGCCCTAGCAAGGCTTTTCATCTTGACTCCCCCCAGATGACCTTCATGCAGTTCCTTTAGAACTCTCTCCCTTAATTTAGGAGGAATAATCACCCTTGTTCCATACATCAATGTTCCTTGACAAACGGACAGCTGTTCTCGTCTGGCTGAGAATGCCGGTAACAGTGGTTCACCATGTGCTGGCCATCCCTTCACTGTCAATTCGTAGACCCGAGACAGTGTCGGGTCGTTCCTGGTCTCTCTCTCAATACTCGCATTGGTGACTGGCAAACATTCGATGATGGTCGAGTGAAATAACTCAACAGGGTCAACTGTCGGTGCCTCTTCCACTGTAGGTAGTGGCAGGCGCGACAGCCCATCAGCATTACCATGTTGCTTTGTACCTTTGAATTCGATCTCATATTGATGTGCCCCTTGGAAAAGGGACCATCTCTGGAGCCTCTGCACTGTCATCACCGAAACACCCTTCTTAGGGTTAAAAATGGAAACCAACGGCTGGTGGTCTGTCAGCAGCGTAAACATTTGGCCGTGCAGGTAATGATTAAATTTTTTTTACTCCCCACACGAGGCTGAGAACCTCCCTATCTATCTGAGCATAGTTGCGCTCAGCGGAGGTCAATGATCTGGATGCGAACGCGACTGGTCTTTCCAAGCCATTTGGCAACTTATGTGATAGCACTGCCCCAATATCATATGGAGAAGCATCACAAGCTAAACGAATAGGCAGCGTTGGGTTAAAGTGAGCCAACACTTCCTTAGAGGTGATCAATGCCTTGCTTTTGTGAAAAGCCCGCTTACAGTCCTCGCTCCACTTCCATGGCACTCCCTTTTGTAAAAGAGCGTTCAGCGGGTGTAGCACCGTGGATAAATTTGGCAGAAACTTATGGTAATAGTTAATCAACCCTAGGAACGACCTCAACTGGGATACATTTTCCGGAGCGGGAGCCTTCACAACAGCTTCGATCTTGTCAGGTGACTTGTGAAGCCCCTCCTGGTCAATGACGTGACCACAGTACAAGATTCGCTTCTGAAAGAACTCACATTTCTGGCGATTAACTCGAAGTCCATACTCTTTCAATCTGGTGAGCACCTGTTCCAAATTAGCAAGGTGTTCCTCATCATCATCTCCTGTAATAAGAATGTCATCCAGATAGCATTGTGTGCCAGGAATTCCCTGTAACACCTGCTCCATGGCCCTTTGCCAAATCACTGGAGCCGATGCCACTCCAAAAACCAGTCTATTATACCGATATAAGCCCTTATGCGTGTTGATCGTGAGATACTGGCGTGACGCTTCATCAAATTCCATCTGTAAGTACGCCTGCGCCAGGTCTATCTTGGTGAAGTGTTTCCCACCAGACAACGAAGCGAAGATATCCTCAATCCGCGGAAGCGGATATTGCACCGTGTGAAGAACCGGATTAACAGTGATCTTGAAATCGCCACAGATGCAAACCTTCCCCGGTTCCCCCGGCTTGTTGCTCAATGAACGCTTCATGATGGGAACAATGGGCGTGGCCCATTCGCTCCAGTCCACCTTTGACAGTACTCCTGAACGTTCTAGCCCTCCCAGCTCAGCTTCCACAGCAGGTCGTATCGCACAAGGTACCGGTCTGGCTTTGAAAAATTTCGGGTTTGCATGTTCTTCAACATTGATGTTTGCCGTAATTCCTTTCAGTGTTCCCAGTCCCTGTTGGAACACCTCCTTAGCATCGTCCAATATCCTGGACAGTCGTTTAGGTTTGACATCGTCCTTTTTACCGGAATCTACAGTTAGTGCTTTTAAGGAATGCCAGTCCATATTTATTCTCCTGATCCATTCCCGTCCCAGTAGTGGTGGACCTCCCTCAGGTAACACATACAAGTCCATTCCTTTGCTTTCTTTACCCTTGTGGACCACCTTTACTTTTATCTTTCCGATGGGGTACACTCTTTGCCCCGTGTATGTTTTCAATACAATCTCCGTATCCCTTAGGGGAATGTGTGAGAATAACCTTTTGTAATCTTGCTTATTCATGACCGTCAATGCCGATCCCGTGTCCAATTCCATCTTCACTTGGACTCCTGCTATCTGGAGTGTAACCCAAATAGTTTGGTGGTCTGCTGTGTTACCCACATTATGTATTCTTAGACAACCCAGTTCCTTACTGCTGGAGTTTGAATCCGTCTTCTGTTCATCCGAACTGTTCTCTGTCACCTTGTGTACTTTTTTGTACTTCTTCTGTGGTGACTTTTTGTTGCTGGTCTTCTTTCCTGACCGGCATACTTTCGCTATGTGACCGAGTCTGCCACATTTTCTGCATTCTTGATCTTTGAACCAGCACTGGTTCTGATCGTGCGTTGTCCTTCCGCAACGATAGCACTTTATTGCACCCAATGCCATTTGATTGGTGCTGAGTTCCGATGGCCTTAGCTGCATTTCCACGGTGCCTCGTGCTGCCGCCTCGTGCGATGCTGCAATGGTGACAGCTTTATCTAGCGTAAGGTCCTTTTCCTCTAGCAGTCGCTTCTGAGTTCCTTCTTTTAATAGTCCACACACGAACTTATCTCTCAGAGCATCTGCTAGTCCTGTACCAAACTGACAGTACTTTGATAGCTTGCGCAGTTCAATTAAAAATTCAGCGTTGCTTTCCTCTTTCAGCTGCGTTCTTCTGTAAAATTTAAATTGTTCCACTATCAGCAGCGGCGTGGGGTTTAAATGCTCTTGCAGGGTAATAACAATATTCGCGAAAGTCTTATCCGCTGGTTTATCTGGTGTTACAAGGTGCCTTAATAACCCGTACGTCTTTGCACCCATCGAGTTTAATAGGGTTATTGCTTTCTTTTCAGCCGGTATCTCATTTGCTGTACAATAAACTTCAATACGCTCCACATAAGTGGCCCAATCTTCAACATCGCTATCAAAAGCAGTGATGTTACCGTTTTTAGGCATCCTTGTAAGTTTCTTTAAGTATTTTTTTTTTCCAAAATGGCGGCTTCCCGCGCTTGGCGGCTTTTCCCGCGCTTGTCTTCTTCCTGCGCTGACTAAAATGGCGGCTTCCCGCGCTTGGCTTCTTCCCCCGCTGGCTACAATGGTGATTACCGCGCTGTTGCCGTTCTCGCCTCCCAGCGGTCCTTAATTTCCCCCCGACACTGCTGCTTTTACTCCCCGCTGTCCTCGTGGGTATTAGCGCTTCCTTTCTTGCTGCGCGTCTATTCCGATTGCAGCCCGGCCCTTTACACCGGCTGCGGTCGAGTTCTCCGCCCTTTTTCCTCTGGTCTCGCCCCCCTTCTCCACTGACAACGCGGCCGACTTTCTGCCCGTGTCGCTAGATCGGCTTACCCACCGCCGTGGAAGAAGGATGATCACTGCCTGTCGCTGATGGTGGACTTCGTGGTCAGCAATTCCAACCCGGGTTCTCGATGCCTTCCGTGCGAATGCGGTGCTCAGCAGGATGATGAGGGCGGATGCCTTTTCTCGACGCCCATTCTGGGGACGAAGCTGCCTTGGATGCAATTGCCGCTGGGTAAGATCGACTCATCGCCACTGTTGAGTCTGTGTGTTCCAGATATACTTATTTTAAATAACTGGACACAGACAACAGGAAAACTTAAACAGGCCTTTACTACTTGAAGGTCAGGGCTGAACTGCTTTACAAATTACTACACAGAGCTTATATACCGGTGTGGTCACCACCGGTACTACAATATACAGTAGCAAGAGAAAGTAGTCCATCTTCTTAAGGTAGTTCTCTTAAGGTGGTACAGGTTACATACACCACAGTTACCAGTGCCAGATTCCCAGCCACATTCACTCCCAGTGCAGTGCTGAGGGAGTGCTGCACTGTCGGAGGTGCCATCTTTCGGATGAGTCATTAAACCGAGGCCCCGTCTGCTCTCTCAGGTGGATGTTAAAGATTCCATGGCACTATTTCGAAGAAGGGCAGGGGAGTTATCCCTGGTGTCCCGGCCAATATTTATCCCTCAACCAACATCACTATAACAGATTAGCTGGTCATTATCACATTGCTGTTTGTGGGAGCTTGCTGTATTCAAGTTGGCTGCCGCATTTCCTACTTTACAACAGTGACTTCATTGGCTGTAAAGCGCTTTGAGATATCCTGTGGTTGTTAAAGTCGCTGGCCTAGAAATTCAGTGGGTTGCGCCAGCCGCTAACGCCATAAAAGGGCTATATTTCCGGCACTAGACACTTAGCGCCTGGACGCAGTCCGATCTGCGCCGACGCCCAAATTCAGTTGACATTTAGCGCCGGCGCAAAGTGTTTGCGCCCGCTCAGGTGCGCGCGCAGCTTATGACGTCATATCGTCGCGCAACGCTGTTTGTGCGCCCCAAACCGGAAATTCAGTGGCGCCCGCCCAATGTGGGTGTGGCGCTGCTAAGAACTGTGAGGTGGAACGCAAAAGAGGCCCTGTGGGCCTCGGGGAGCGCAAATTAAAGGGCACTTACACTGACCTATAAAGCCCAGCCATTTTGCTGCAATGACTTTACTGCTTTGGATTTCTGGACAGAGACCAAGGGACAAAGGTTACAGATTTGGGACAACATAGGAGAGGTATTTTTGGCTTCTGGCCAGTGCTTTGACATTTGATTCATTGTGATTTATCTGTTCTCAACTTTATTATGGGGGCTGTATGGGGGGCCAACCCTCAGTTGCAGCATTATGTGCGAAGGGCTCGCAGACGCTGTGAGAGAGGGCCAGCCATGCCTAGACGCAGAGGGGCCATCAGGCGTCGGCAACGTAGGCCTTACCCACTCAGGCAATACCGGCAGCAGGTGTCCTATCTCACCATGACTGCGGCGCATTGTGTGAAGAGGCTGCGCTTCAGAAGGGAGGTGGTTGCAGAGATCTGCCAGCTGCTTCACAGAGATCTGCGTCCACAGCTGATGTGCAGGACGTCTCTCTCGGTGGAAGTGAAGGTCATGGTGGCTCTGAACTTTTATGCAAGCGGCTCCTTCCAAGCCGCTGCTGCGGACATAGCGAACATCTCCCAGTTCGCTGCGCATCGCTGCATCCGGCAGGTCACCGATGCACTTTACGCGAGGAGACACCAATTCATCTCCTTCCCCATGACCCGACAGAGGCAGGAGCAGCGTGCAGTCGGATTTGGCAGGATCGCGGGCTTTCCCATGGTGCAGGGCGCCATTGACTGCACGCATGTGGCTATGCGGGCACCTATCCACAATGCCGAGGATTACCGCAACCGGAAGGGCTACCATTCCCTAAATGTACAGCTGGTGTGTGACCACAGGCAGCGCATCCTAGCTGTCAATGCCCGCTTCCCAGGAAGCAGCCACGATGCATCTATCCTGCGCCAGACTACTGTGGCTGACATGTTCGAGGCACAGCCTCCACCAAGGGGATGGCTTATCGGGGACAAGGGCTACCCTTTGTGTACATGGCTCATGACCCCGCTCCGCGTGCCCAGGACCCCAGCGGAGGAGGCATACAACGAAAGCCATCAAGCCACAAGGAACATCATCGAGCAAACGATAGGCGTCCTCAAGCAACGGTTCCGCTGCCTGGATCGTTCCGGAGGATCTCTTCAGTATTCGCCGGATAGAGTCTCCCAGTTCGTCGTCGTGTGCTGCATGCTGCACAACCTGGCTATCCGCAGGACTCAGGCACTGCCACCTGGCATTGCACCACCACCTCAGGAGGACGAGCAGGAGGAGGAAGAGGAGGAGGAGGAGGAGGACCAGCCCAGGAGGGAGCGACAAGGGCCAAGGGCCGTCCGCCGGGGGCTTATTGATCGACACTTCTAGGCCCCCTGTCAGGGAATGGCCTGTGGCAATGAACGCACCTGAGGCAGCCGCTCCGCAAGCCCTCAGCCGGTTAACGCAAAAACCACTTCAAACATGACACCTGGACATACTGAATAAATCAAAAGCTTTATTTCACAAACTCAGGGCCCTTCCCACATGAAACAGAAAAACAGACAAGACCCCCAAAAAACAGTCAAAAACATCTGTCACTCCCAAAACCTGGGGAGGACTAACAAAACTTGCCCATCCAAAAGGCCTTCAACAGCGGCCTTACAAAAATAAGCCCCCCCCACAACAGAGACACCCCCATGAGAACAAAAAATGCCTTGATCCTCGGCCTTAACAAAATAATGCCCCCCACAACACAAGCCCCCCAATATAAAAGAAACCGCTCTCACCACACTCTAATGGGTGTGCCGAGAGGGCGAGTCCTTAGACAGGCTTCTCCGGCCCCTGGCCGACCTGCTGCTCCGCCTCAACCTGGGCCCTGCGGGTGTGGCGAGGCTGGGGGAAGGCTCATGAGGGCCACAAAGCGTGTCGGCAGATGCCCTTGGGGGTCGGCCTAGACGAGGCCTGGCCCGGGAGGGGCCGCCTGCTGACTGCTGCAGCTGTGGCTGGGCAGCATCAGTCTTAGCAGCAGCTCGTCGCACCTTGGCTGGGGGAGTGGCAGTGTCGGCAGCACCATTGGGGGCAAGCTGGCTGATGGCAGGTGCGCGCTGCTCGCCAGAGACACTGGCACTCGGCTGGGCTGGCAGTGTAGCAAGCGCAGCAATCTGGGGGAGGCCAGACCGCTGTGCTGCAGCAGGGCGGCGGGTGCCATGGCGATGCCTCCGTGCCACAGCGAGTGTGGCAGAAGTGAGTGCCCGAACTGCCCTGGTATGTGCCCGCATCAGCTCTGCCAGTGTGTGGACGGCACCACTCATCTCGCGAGTCGCGTCCTGCGCTGCCGCCAGTTGCTGCACACCCCTGTCGTGCGCTGCGGCCAGTTGCTGGACACCCCTGTCGTGCGCTGCCGTGAGTTGTTCGAACCCCCTGGCCTGTGATTCCCCGAAAGCCACCACACTCTGAGCCAGGGACTCAATGGCGTGAGGCATCTGTTCGACCACCCCCATGAACTCTTGGTGGCGCCGCTCAGACGCCGCCGACATCTCATCGAGGACGCGCACCTCCTGGGCGAGGACCGTGTCCGGACTGGAGGGCGGACTCTCCCTCCGGGGAGAAGGCCGCCGAGCTGGCCGACCCTTCCCGCGTGCGTCGACCCCACTTGGGCCAGGTTGTGCCCTCCCCTCCAAAACCTCCCCCCTCTGGGGAGAAGGCTGGCGTGCTGCCGGACACTTCCCGCGTGCGTCCACCCTACTGGGACCAGCTTCGGCCCTCCCCTCCAACACCTCCCCCTGGCTCTCCTGCAGGCCAGACGTCTCCCCTCCATTGCCATCCCCTGGCGCGGAGGAGGGTTTCCCCGATGTGCCGCCTTCCTCCTGGTCCTCGACGTCCTCCTCCTCCAAGGGCCTGGCTCTCTGCGCTTCAGGGACCACCTCCTCCTCACCAGCTGAAAGCAGGAAGGCACAAGAGTAGCTTTAGAGTGAGGACAGGCCGTCAGCGAGGGAGGCCTGAGTGGTGCATTATGCGCATTTGTCGGTCAGTGGGAAAGGATGTAGATCTGAAGCGCGAGGGCAACGAGAGAGGTGCAACCGGTCATGTCCTTACCAGTGGGTACCAGTACAGGGTCCGCCTCGCCGATCGCGACAGGGCCAGTCACCCGGCCACGCATGAGTCGTGCCACGCTCTCCTCCAGATCAGTGAGCGCCTGGTACTCGGGACGGCCTCCACCAGTGACAGCCTGGCTCCTTACATTGCTCGCCAGCTTGGCCTGCAAGAGAAAGGACGGCCTCTAAGTACAGTGTGGTGCCCTGTCGCTGTGTGCACTGCCTCCCATGGTGGAATAGCTTGGCCAGTGTGGTGCCCTGTTGCTGTGTGCACTGCCTCCCATGGTGGAATAGCTTGGCCAGTGTGGTGCCCTGTTGCTGTGTGCACTGCCTCCCATGGTGGAATAGCTTGGCCAGTGTGTTAAGTGCAGAAAGTGCTATTGATGAACATGCACGTGCCATTGCTGCAGGAGGAGGGCTGCCCATTAGGCTTTTGAGGTCCCTTTGCCCATAATGTGAGGTGCACATGCAAGGATGAGGGGGACACTGGAAAG
This sequence comes from Somniosus microcephalus, assembly GCF_052327205.1. Classification (NCBI taxonomy): domain Eukaryota; kingdom Metazoa; phylum Chordata; class Chondrichthyes; order Squaliformes; family Somniosidae; genus Somniosus; species Somniosus microcephalus. Next base: position 63,980,978 of record NC_140999.1, on the reverse strand, counting down.
GGTACTCACCTTGACCATCCGAGTGAGGTCGTTGAACTTCTTGCGGCATTGGTCCGCACTCCTGGGGACATCACAGGTGGATGACACCCTGAGGGCGATTTTGCCCCAGGCTCTCCTGTACTGGCTCCTGGGAGCCTTCCTGCCACTGTCCAGGCACAGGATCTCTCTTCTCTTCTCCACACCATGAATGAGCACACTCAGAGCATGCTCTGAGAAGCGCTGCGCTCGCTCACGGGCCCTCTCCATTGCTCCAGGCGCTATTTTGGCACACCAGTAGTGCTGAGGCCTAGCTGCAGGGCTCCAGTATGCAGGGCGTGGCAGCAGTCAAAGTTGACCCTTCCCCCTTTAAGAGCTGGCCGGCGTCAGTGTGTCTGCTGTCAATCAAAACATGACCGCACCTGCGCTGCGCCCGGCTTCGGCGTTATTAGGCCGCATCGCCGGCTTAGCGCCGGAACACAGCATTTCAACGCCAGTTTCAGCGCTCGGCCAAACTTAGGGCCAACTCTACTGAATTTCGGCGATGTGGCCTACACTTTCCGGCGGGCGCTAACTTTAGCGAGCGCCCGACTTTAGCGCCCCAAAAGTGTCCAGACTGAATTTCTAGGCCGCTATATAATTCGAGTACAGGAACAAGGATGTCTTGCTGCAGTTGTACAGGGCACTTGGTGAGACCACACCTCGAGTATTGTGTGCAGTTTTGGTCGCCTTATCTGAGGAAGGATGTTCTTGCCATGGAGGGAGTGCAGTGAAGATTCACCAGGCTGATACCTGGGATGGCAGGAATGACGTATGAAGAGAGATTGGGTCGATTGGGCTTATACTCGCTGGAGTTTAGAAGAATGAGAGGGGATCTCATTGAAACTTATAAAATTCTAACAGGACTAGACAGACTAGATGCAGGATGGATGTTCCCGATGGCAGGGGAGTCCAGAACCAGGGGTCACAGTTTAAGGATAAGGGGTAAGCCATTTAGGACAGAGAGGAGGAGGAATTTCTTCACCCAGAGGGTGGTGAACCTGTGGAATTCTCTACCACAGAAGGCAGTTGAGGCCAATTCATTAAATGTATTCAAGAAGGAGTTGGATATATTCCTCAAGGCTAAAGGGATCAAGGGATATGGAGAGAAAGCAGGGACAGGGTACTGAATTTGGATGATCAGCCATGACCTCATTGAATGGCGGAGCAGGCTCGAGGGGCCGAATGGCCTACTCCTGCTCCTATCTTATGTATCTAAGTCTTTCTTTCTTTCACCTCCCTCTAATGCTGTGGTTAGGGGATTCAAATGAATGCCCCATCCATTCCCATCTCCTCACCACAACGATCTCCCTCACCTCTTTTTCCGATACATTGATGACTGTATCGGTGCCGTTTCCTGCTCTCGCCCCGAACTTGACAATTTCATTCACTTTGCCTCCAATTTCCACCCTTCCCTTACCTTCACACGGTCCATCTCTGACTCTTCCCTTCCCTTCCTCGACTTCTCCGTCTCCATCTCTGGGGATAGGTTATCGACCAATATTCACTACAAGCCCACTGACTCCCACAGCTACCTGGACTAAACTTCCTCCCACCCTGCTTCCTGTAAGGACTCTATTCCATTCTCCCAGTTTCTCCGTCTCCACCGTATCTGCTCCGATGATGCCACCTTCCACACCAGTGCTTCAGACATGTCTTCCTTGTTCCGCAACCGAGGATTCCCCTCTACCGTGGTTGACACTGCCCTCGACCGTGTCAGTTCTATCTCCCGCACTTCTGCCCTCACCCCTGCCCCTCCCTCCCGGAACCACGATAGGGTTCCCCTTGTCCTCACCTTTCACCCCACCAGCCTCCACATTCAACGGATCATCATCCGGCATTTCTGCTACCTCCAAAGTGATCCCACCACCAAACGTATCTTCCGCTCCCCTCCCCTTTCAGCATTCCGTAGGGACCGCTCCCTCAGAGACACCCTAGTCCACTCCTCTATCACCCCAAACAGCCCTTCCCCTTCGCCTGGCACCTTCCCGTGCAAGCGGAGGAGATGTAACACCTGCCCCTATACCTCCCCCCTTCCCACTGTCCAGGGCCCCAAACACCCCTTCCAGGTGAAACAGCGATTTACTTGTACTTCTCGCAATCTAGTATATTGTATTCGCTGCTCACGATGCGGTCTCCTCTACATTGGGGAGACCAAACGCAGATTGGGTGACCGCTTTGCGGAACACCTCCGTTCAGTCCGTAGGGGTGACCCCGAGCTTCTGGTTGCCTGTCATTTTAATTCACCGCTCCATTCCCACTCGGACCTCACCGTCCTTGGCCTCTTGTATTGTTCCACGGAAGCTCAACGGAAACTCGAGGAACAGCACCTCGTCTTCCGATGAGGCACTCTGCAGCCTTCCGGACTCAATATCGAGTTCAACAATTTCAGATCATAACCTCGGCCCCTATTACATTTTTCTTGTAATTTTTCCAATGCTTTTCTCCCCCCCCCTTTCCTTTTGTTTCTCTCTCACACCTGGCAGCTATCTCTTGCCCTGCCAGTACACTTTACACCTAATCTCAGCCTATTACCATCTCGTCTAGCTTCTAATACCTTTTATTGTCCTGGGAGTGGAGTGAGCAGCGACGCCCGACCAGAGCGGACCTGCGTGAGGTACAAGCAGTGCGGCAACTTTAAAAGGAGGGGCGAGGCGAGGCCCGACCACAGCGGCTGACCTGGGAGTAGAGTGAGCAGTGACACCCGACCAGAGCGGACCTGCGTGAGGTACAAGCAGCGCGGCAACTTTAAAAGGAGGGGCGAGGCGAGGCCCGACCAATTCAACAGCAGGGGAGAGAGGTAAAAAGTAATCAAAGTGTGACGTCACCAGGAAGCAGGTAAGTGATTGGTTGGTGAGTATTTCTCTCTTTTTTTAAACTTTAACTCTGGTTTATAGTTTCTAAGGTCTCTCTAGTGTAGCAGGGACTGTTGGTAAACCAGTTAACTGTAGTGTAATTAGTGGGATTGATTGATCTAATTTAAATTCAATTAATTAAAGGGTAAGTTATGGCAGGACAGCCGGGCCCCGTGATCTGCTCCTCCTGCGATATGTGGGAACTCAGGGACACTTCCTGTGTCCCTGACAACTACGTGTGCAGGAAGTGCATCCAGCTGCAGCTACTGACAGACCGCATTGCGGCACTGGAGCTGCGATTGGATACATACTGGAGCGTTCACGATGCTCAGGACATCGTGAATAGCGCATTTACGGAGTTGGACACACCGCAGGTAGAGGTTGGACAGGAAGAAAGGGAACGGGTGACCAACAGGCAGAGTACTAGGCGCAGGCAGGTAGTGCAGGGGTCCCCTGTGGCCATCCCCCTCTCCAACAGATACACCACTTTGAGTACTGTTGGGGGGGATGGCTTATCAGAGGAAGGCAGCAGCAGCCAACTTCCTGGCACCAGGGGTGGCTCTGCTGCACAGAATGGGAGGAAAAAGAGGGGTAGAGCTATAGTAATAGGGGATTCAATTATAAGGGGAATAGATAGGTGTTTCTGCAGCCGCAAACGAGACTCCAGGATGGTGTGTTGCCTCCCTGGTGCAAGGGTCAAGGATGTCTCCGAGCGGCTGCAGAACATCTTGGAAGGGGAGGGTGAACAGCCAGTTGTCGTGGTGCATATAGGCACCAATGATATAGGTAAAAAGCAGGATGAGGTCCTAAAAGCGGAATATAGGGAGTTAGGAGATAAATTTAAAAACAGGACCTCAAAGGTAGTAATCTCAGGATTGCTACCAGTGCCACGTGCTAGTCAGAGTAGAAATAGAAGGATACTTCAGATGAATACGTGGCTAGAGGAATGGTGCCAGGGGGAGGGATTCAAGTTCCTGGGACATTGGAACCGGTTCTGGGGGAGGTGGGACCAGTTCAAACCGGACGGTTTGCACCTGGGCAGGGCTGGAACCGATGTCGTAGGGGGAGTGTTTGCTCGTGCTGTGGGGGAGGGTTTAAACTAAAATGGCAGGGGGTTGGGAGCCTGAGCAGGGAGACAGAGGAAAGGGAAACAAGGATAAAAGCAAAAGATAGGAAGGCGAAAAACAAAAGTGGCAGTCAGAGAAATCAATGGTTTAAATCAAACATGGCCACAGTAAAAAATAATTCTAATAGGTCTAAGAGCATTAAAAAAACAAGCCTGAAGGCTTTGTGTCTTAATGCGAGGAGCATTTGTAATAAGGTGGATGAATTGGCTGCGCAAATAGAAGTAAACAAATACGATTTGGTTGGGATTACAGAAACGTGGCTCAAGGAAGGCCAGGACTGGGAACTCAACATCCAGGGGTATTCGATATTCAGGAAAGATAGGCAAAAAGGAAAGGGAGGTGAGGTAGCATTACTGGTTAAAGAAGGGACTAACACAATTGTAATGAAGGATATTAGCTCTGATGAGGTGGAATCTGTATGGGTAAATTGAGAAATACTAAGGGGAAAAAAACGCTAGTGGGAGTGGTTTATAGACCTCCAAACAGTAAGGCGGAGGTTGGGGATGGCATTAAAAGGGAAATTAAAGTAGCGTGCAATAAGGGCACAGCAGTAATCATGGGTGACTTTAATCTACATATAGATTGGGCCAACCAAATTAGTAACAATACTGTGGAGAAGGAATTCCTGGAGTGTTTACGGGATGGTTTCCTGGACCAATATGTCGAAGAACCAACCAGAGATCAGGCCATCTTAGACTGGGTATTATGTAACGAGAAAGGATTAATTAGCAATCTTGTTGTACGAGGCCCCTTGGGTCGGAGCGATCATAATATGATCGAATTCTTCATTAAGATGGAGAATGAAGTAGTTGACTCGGAGACTAGGGTCCTCAATTTAAATAAAGGAAACTACGATGGTCTGAGGAGCGAGTTGGGTAGGATTGATTGGGGAATGGCACTCAGAGGGTTGAGGGTGGATAGGCAATGGCAAACATTCAAAGACCGAATGGATGAACTACAGAATTTGTTCATCCCAGTTTGGCATAAAAATAAAACAAAAAAGGTGACCCAACCGTGGCTAACAAGGGAAATTAGGGATAGCATAAGGTCCAAGGAGAGGGCATATAAATTGGCCAGAAAAAGCAATAATCCTGAGGGTTAGGAGCAGTTTAGGATTCAACAAAGGAGGACAAAGGGATTAATTAAGAAAGGGAAAATAGAATATGAGAGTAAGCTTTCAGGGAACATAAAAACTGACTGTAAAAGCTTTTATAGATATGTGAAGAGAATAAGATTGGTGAAGTCAAGCGTAGGTCCCTTGCAGTCAGAATCGGGGGAATTTATAATGGGGAACAAAGAAATGGCAGACCAACTAAATACATATTTTGGTTCTGTCTTCACAAAGGAGGACACAAATAACCTCCCAGAGATGCCGGGGAACATAGGGTCTGATGAAAGGGTGGAACTGAAAGAAATCAGTATTTGTAGGGAAATGGTGTTAGGAAAATTGATGGGACTGAAGGCCGATAAATCCCCAGGGCCTGATAATCTACATCCCAGGGTACTTAAGGAAGTGGCCCTAGAAATAGTAGATGCATTGCTGGTCATCTTCCAGAACGTGATAGACTCTGGAATGGTACCCATGGATTGGCGGGTAGCTAATGTTACCCCACTATTCAAAAAAGGTGGTCGAGAAAAGGCGGGGAATTATACACCGGTAAGCTTGACATCAGTAGTGGGGAAAATGCAGAGCACTTGGAAAGCAGTGACTGGATCGGACAAAGTCAACATGGATTTACAAAAGGTAAATCATGCTTGACTAATCTACTGGAATTTTTTGAGGATGTAACTGGTAAAATAGATAAGGGAGAACCAGTGGATGTGGTGTATTTGGACTTTCAGAAGGCTTTCGATAAGGTCCCGCATAAGAGATTGGGGGGAAAATTAAGGCACATGGGATTGGGGGCAAGGTATTGACTTGGATAGAGAACTGGTTGGCGGACAGAAAGCAAAGAGTTGGAATAAACGGGTCGTTTTCCGAGTGGCAGGCAATGACTAGTGGGGTGCCGCAAGGACCAGTCCTAGGACCCCAGCTGTTCATAATATATATTAATGATCTGGATGAGGGAATTGGATGTAATATCTCCAAATTTGCAGACGACACAAAGCTGGATGGGAGGGTATGCTGTGAGGAGGATGTCGTGAAACTCCAGTACGATTTGGACAGGTTGGGTGATTGGGCAGAAACATGGCAAATGCACTATAATGTGGATAAATGTGAGGTTATCCACTTTGGTGGCAAAAACAGGAAGGCAGATTATTATTTGAATGGCAATAGATTGGGAGAAGGGGAAGTGCAAAGAGACCTGGGTGTTCTTGTGCACCAGTCGCTGAAGGTAAGCATGCAGGTGCAGCAGGCGGTTAAGAAGGCAAATGGTGCGTTGGCATTCGTAGCAAGAGGGTTCGAGTACAAGAACAAGGATGTCTTACTGCAGTTGTACAGGGCCTTGGTGAGACCACACCTTGAGTATTGTGTGCAGTTTTGATCGCCTTACCTGAGGAAGGACGTGCTTGCCATGGAAGGAGTGCAGCGAAGATTCACCAGGCTGATACTTGGGATGGCAGGAATGACGTATGAGGAGAGATTGTGTCGATTGGGCTTATACTCACTGGAGTTTAGAAGATTGAGAGGGGATCTCATCGAAACCTATAAAATTCTGTCAGGCCTGGACAGACTAGATGCAGGAAGGATGTTTCTGATGGCCGGGGAGCCCAGAACCAGGGGTCATAGTCTAAGGATAAGGGGTAAGCCATTTAGGACTGAAATGAGGAGGAATTTCTTCACCCAGAGAGTGGTGAACCTGTGGAATTCTCTGCCACAGAGGGCGGTGGAGGTCAGTTCATTAAGTATATTCAAGAAAGTTGGATATATTTCTTAAGGCTAAAGGGATCAAGGGATATGGGGAGAAGGCAGGGACAGAGTACTGAATTTGGATGATCAGCCATGATCTCATTGAATGGCGGAGCAGGCTCGAAGGGCCGAATGGCCTACTCCTGCTCCTATCTTCTATGTTTCTATGTCTCTTTTACTTCTTTTGTTTCTTTTAATTTTTTTGTCCGATCGCAGCCCTGCCTTCGATCTATTTTCTTTTCTTTCCAGTTTTGAAGAAGGGTTCGACCTGAAACGTCAACTCAAATTTCTCTCCACGGATGTTGCCTGACCTGCTGAGTTCTTCCAGCATTTTCTGTCATTATTTCGGATTTCCAACATCTGCAGTATTTTGCTATCGTACTTAAATAGGGACAGTAATGCAACTCAGCCATCCCCCACTACCTGTTGATCCATTCCCATCTCTCTATTTAACACCTAAGCTTTTATACACTCCATTGCGATTTCCAGGAGCTAGTTAGTGAGACAATTATTAAAATCAGTTAGAAACAAGTGCTAGACTATTGACACCCAGTCTTGGCATTCTACTTAATCATCTCTAGTACCAATTTAGTTGTGTCTGTTTAAACATTCTGCTGAAATCTCATTATAACAATTTATATTCCCCCATGAATTTGAATATTAAGATTTGTCCAATCAAATATTTATTGCCTCACTTTATTGCTTGTAATTCTAAAGTATATGAGCCTCTCAATGTATCATGCCTCTATCTATTATGATTCCGCTTGTCTACTTTCTCTGTTTTCTCTGTCCCGGCTGATTGATTTGTTCTTTAAATCTAGATTGATCTGTCTCAGCTGCATTTATAGATTTACTTCTATGTAGTAATAATGGAAGTGTGGAATGTGTTGAATGTTTGCATTGCGTCTCCCAAAAAGTGTCAGCCATGACTCAGTGGGTAGCACTCTTGCCTCTGAGATAGAAGGTAGTGGGTTCAAGCTCCCTAACAGGGACTTAAGCACATAATCCAGGCTGACACTCCAGTGCAGTACTGAGGGAGTGCTGCACTGTCGGAGGTGTCATCTTTCGGATGGGATGTTAAACCTGCCCTCTCAGGTGGATGTAAAAGATGCCGCGGCACTATTCAAGGACGAGCAGGGGAGTTCTCCCTGGTGTCCTGGCGAATATTTATTCCTGAACCAACATCACTAAAACAGATTATCTGCTATTTGTGGGATCTTGCTGTACGCAAAATTGGCTGCAAGTTTTCCTACATTGCAACAGCGGCTACACTTCAAGAAGTAATTAATTGGCTGAAAATCGCTTTGGGACATCCTGAGGTTGTGAAAGGTGGCGTATAAATGCAAGTCTTTCTTTTAATAGGTGAACTATGTCATATGATCTGCTCAATAAATTTAAAAGGCTTTGAGCCATAGATTGGATTCTTGGTTCAAGACTAGTTTCACACCTGAAAAAATGTGAATAATGAAAATATTGGCAGTGTTACCTTGTTTACATTGAGGCCCAGGGGGGAGGGGGGATGGGGGTGGGGGAGGTAGTTCACTGAGCGAACTTCCTTATGTTGCCATAGCAACGGAGAAGCAAAATCTGTTTGGCATATGCTGCACATGACGTGTTAGTGCTTGGCACGTCTCATTGGGTACAGAGTAGAAACAGCTTCCGTTCTCCAACTCTGTCATCCATCACTTCAATGACTACATTTGTCTGAAAACAGCCCACCCTTCTGCTGTGATTTGCACAACTATAGCAACTTGCATTTTTATAGCGCCTTTAAACATAGTAAAACGTCCCAAGGCGCTGCACAGGAGCGATTATCAAACAAAACCTGACACCGAGCCACACAAGGAGATATTAGGACAGGTGACTGAAATCTTGGTCAAAGAGGTAGGTTTTAAGGAGCATCTTAAAGGAGGAGAGTGAGGTAGAGAGGCGGAGAGGTTTAGGCAGGGAATTCCAGAGCTTAGGGCCCAGGCAGCTGAAGGCACGGCCGCCAATGGTGGAATGATGGAAATCAGGGATATGTAACAACACTTAAAAGGAAGTGACACACTGCTGCGCCTCAGAAACAGAGGAGCCCCAGTTAATGCACACAGCTTTTTTTAAACGTTTATTGAATTCACCATTAATTCTAAAGTTTGTTTCTGTCCAAATGGCACCTTCCAAGTACAAAATACTTCAGTACATCAGGACCTACTGTTAAAATCACTAGCTCACCACAACAGTTAGATTCACTAAATCAGGCACCTTATTCCTCACAATTCATCACAAAGTTACTCTATAAACAGTAATCATTCTGACAGCCACTGGGAGAAGTGCTGTTTGGAAGCATTCTCCACTCTGTTAGTAAAGGTCTATTTACACACAACTAACTTTTCAAATGTTGGGTTTCCACGAGTTTGTCAGTGTTCAGCTGTACTCATCTGGCACATGGGCTTTCAGATTCCCAATATCACGGAGTTAACTTTAACCCAATTCACCCCTTTATTGTCTCTTCTTCATCTGGTGGTGTCACGTGCCCAAACGACTGTGGCCATTTTTACTGATGGACAGTCCATCGGCTTGTCATTTCCAGGTAAGTTGGAATGTTCCATCTCCATTCAGCATGGCTCAGACTGATGAACTCACCACCCATCTTGGGTGGCCTTAACCAATGTTGAATCACAACTCCACCCCCCCCCCCCCAACCATAGCTGCTGTGATGCACAACTCCTTCTAGAAGTCCAAGGGTTGACTACAGCTTCGAGTGAGCTGGCTTTACTGACTAACGTTTAAAACAAACTCACCAGTCATCCTGTGCAGCATTAACGCACATCACTAAACATCAAGCAGGTCGGCTATTATTTTCAGATTAAATATCAAGTAAACATTCTGTGTAGCTTTCAGAACAAGCCAGTGACATTCATAAAAATGACTCTCTATACATTTCTAATCCTGATCAGCAAGAGGTTCACAGGAAATCGCAACGCCACAAAACAGTATTGTAACTGAGACTTTAGCTGGAAGAAACAAAAACATTGTCTTAATTCTGTGCAAAACTGCCACTGCAGTCCTGAAGAGGTGAACAGCTAGTTGCTGCTCTTCCCTCATTCATCTGTCTTCCATGTGACTGAATCCTTGTTTTCCACCCCTCCCATTCTTCAACAAAAGGAGAGTACAATGGGTGTCACTTGGCAGAATAGGCTTGAGGGGCTGAATGGCCTACTCCTATTTCTATGCTCCTAGGTACAGTTCTGACACCAGTGTGAATCTGGGCAGCAGGAGGTGGGTACGACACCAATGGATTGGACTGATCTTCAGCAAGTGGCTGAGAATTGGTTAGATTCAATCAGACATGTGATAACAAGTTACAGTGCTGGCCTTGGGAAGAGGCTTGGCAAATATGGGGCCATTAAATTATGATGTGCAAACTTCATACTTAACCTACCAAAGGGAAATACACTACAGACAGCAGCATTTGTCATCCACATCCCAGTTGGTGCAGGTATTAATATGGACTCCAATAGCTAATTAATATATTGCATTCCTATATATTGCTTGCATTTCAAAACTGGATAATACCTGTCCTACATAAAGACCTAATAGTCTGTTTTGCAGTAGATCTACTTCAGGTGTACCATAATTCTCCATATCATAGTGATCCTATGTTGGGATTAATTCACAATTGTTATTAAATAAGAAACACAGAAAATGCTGGGAACACTCAGAAGCAATATTCCCCTAAGGTGCGCAGCTGTGCAGCAAATTCAAAGGGACCGCGCACAAACAAAATTCGAGGGAACATTGCTCAGCAGGTCAGGCAGCATCTGTGGAGCGAGAAACAGAGTTAACGTTGCAAGTCATCAGAACTTCAGAGTTGAAACAACCTGAAACGCTAACTCTGTTTCTCTCTCCACAGATGCTGCCTGACCTGCTGAGCATTTTCCAGCATCTTCTGTTTTCATTTCAGAGTTCCAGCATCGGCAGCATTTTGCTTTTGTTCAGTTGTTCTTATTTGAAGATTGTTGCCTTGTTATAGCAAGTTAAATGGTGAGATCACTTTGCTTGCCAATTTACAATCAATAACGACATCTATCAGAAGATTTTAGCACCCAAGTATCTCTTACACAATGAGACTGTCCGCAAGTTCATGCCAACACTTGTTTTGCAAAGGTTGGCTATTGTTTGGCACAGGTGTACCAATCATTACTGTCCATGTGTCTTCTACAAAGTACTGTGCTTGGCACAGAATGCTGACCAGCATATTAAATAGCTACCATGTAACGGATTACACCATTGGATGAACTACAAACGACACAAGTCTCATTTCTTGTTTCTTTAACCATTACTAATTTAAAACCACAACTTAAATACAAGACTACAACTGCAAAAGCCTGAAGTAGATAAGAACACAAGTAACATGCGAGTTAAAAGGGCCCATAACATCCTGGCCTCAAGTAATTAATTGGCTGTGAAGCGCTTTGGGACGTCCTGAGGTCGTGAAAGGTGCTGTAGAAATGCAAGTCTTTCTTTCTTCTTTCTTAACAATGTCTGACCAATATCTCATGAAGGGTCTTCTAAGAATGTTGGATCTTTAGACCTAGATCTCTACTCCCAGCTTTTGGTTTGTCCTTCTATTCAAGGGAAAGTATCAAACTGCAATGAAATCAGTTTTGAAGAAAGGGTATGAATTATAAACTGGAAAAGTCTGACAGCAGAGATCTCCATGGCAACTGTTTTCTTGCTCCCGGTTTGTTCAATGTGGGAATAAATGCATTGCAGGGATAACCAGTTCTCAACAGTTAAGCATTGTAGAGAATTGGTACTCTGAATACTTCAATAGGATACTAACGAGAGATGTCACTGCATTTTAAGGGGCCTGTTCAGTCTTTGAATCTCCTGTTGGCTTGAAGTTTCTTGAAGTAAGCATCCTGGTCACTATCTGTGCTGGATTCCCGCTCACCTAGAAATATGGTGTTGGGCTTTCTCCTGAGTGTTGAGTCCCGGCTAGAGGCAATGGTCAGTGTGTCTGAATTGGTTTCACTCCTCTCAGCCCCGGCGACGTTGATTGTGGCGATGCTGCAGAAGCGAGTATCTTCTTGTTCAAGGTCACTGGCAGATGAACCAGGAGAGATGCCACTGTTTTTGGCCGACCTATAGCTTCGGTAGTCCCTGTTCAGATCGTTCAGCTCGTAGGCCTCGTGAACGTCCATGCTGCCCTGAGGAGATTTCCATTCCCAGGGTCCCATGCCGCCATTTCCGGAAGAGACGTGCACGATTGGATGAGACCCATGGGCATCGACTGTGACAATACTGGAGGAGTCACGCTCAGAAGGAGATTTGTAGTGTGAGGAATCGGAGCTGCTTGAGCCCTCCGAGTGTTTCGGCGTTACCGTTATCATGCCTTGCTGCTTCGACATGGCAATGACTTGCATGATGCGTGGTTGGTTGTTGGGTCGTGGGACTCCTCCCTTCTCTGCCATGAGCATCCACTTTGCCCGAGCTGAGTTACTCTTGGGGGAGGTGCTGACATTTCCTTGGGTCTCTTCAGGGATATGTACCAGCTGTGAGGCCCCAGGCCTTGACTGGATCAGTACCCGTGCGCCGCTCCCTCTCTCTGAGTTTCTGGCCTGCACTGTAGGATACAGGGATGATGGCATTGGCTCATCTTGGTCGAACCCTGCACCTCTCAACTCCAAAGCTGTCCTCATTTGGGGCTGTGATTGGCTTATGGACGGGTCGTGATCCAAAGACATGCCATCGATTGACTTCTGCTTCCACTGGGAAATGAGCTGCTTGGACCGAGAGGCGTCCATCGAGACGTGGATAGTCATGTGACGGCGGGCGGCCTCATCCAGATTTGGTGTGTTGACACGGGGCAGGGTGTTGCTGAAGGTCACCATGTTTTCCTTGCCCATTGGGCTGCGTGGTGCCAGGAGCTCCACATCGACACTCGCGCGCTTCAGACTGTTCAGGGAATTTTTCTCTCGTTGCGCCAGGTGGTGATCAAGGCCATCGAGCCTCGGCTGCGGGTTCAGTTCATCCGTACTAAGTGATTTACTTTGCTGATAGACGGAGTCGTGGCGTAGATGTGTCAGGGGCCTGAGCCCACCCTTAGGAGGAGGTTTCGTGAGAGAAGCATCCTCCGATGCCTTGAAGTTCCCCACGGCATGAAATCCCTGTGAAGATAAAATAAGGAACAATAATAACCACTTTCATGGCCGAACTATGATTGAGTCTGACAGCTCACATTCAGTTTAAACTTAGAAATTAAGAAACATCAGAATTGAAGATGATATAGAGATCAAATCACTTTTTCATTTACAAACGAATTGTGCTCATCAAGATGACCTATGTTAGTGCCAGGATTGAAACTCTTCCTCAGAATCCTAAATCCGACTTCATTTCAAAATCACACAGGCCCTGAATTTCCTGTCCCTTTCTGCCTCTGCGCCATCGTAACTTCATTGGACGCACTGGCCTTCCCCACTGAGAGGGCCTTCACCTCAGTCTCTTCAGTGCATCAAACCCGCGACTGGCATTTCTCAACAGGAGTGTAGCATGGGACCTCACAACATCGGTCTTATATAGAATTTCATCGCATTTACAATGCAGAAATTGGTCAGTGCTCCCCACATGCCTCCTCCCACCTTACTTCATCTAACCCTATCAGAGTGTCCTTCTAGTCTTCTCTTAAGACAAATACTTCTAAGTAGCTTAAAGGGTTATATTACGAGGCCAAGTTGCAAAACTTGGCTTCTACGCCTCTGAGTGTAAAAGGTTGAGACGGTGATCTGATCGAGGTCTTTAAAGTGATAAAGGGATTTGATAGGGTAGAGACAGAGAAATTATTTCCTCTAGTGGGGGAGTCTGGAACAAGAACATCTTAAAATTAGAACTAGGCCATCTAGGAATAAAATCAGGATGTACTTGTTCACACAATGAGTAGTGGAAATAAGGGGCTGGATTTTCATTGGGCCGTGGAGTCGGGATTGGAGGCGTGTGGGGGTTTAAAATCCCAAAATAGGGGGTCCCGACCCATCCCGCCCCCAACCCGCCTGCATGCCAGTTTCAAAGGAGGCAGGTACCCGCCCCGCACTGGGTCCCGCCTCCCCGAGGCGGGAAGGAGATTAGTGCCAATTAACTGCCTGTTAACAGGTAGTTAACAGGCAGTTTTTAGCCTACTCTATTCTCATTGTTGAAATGTGGGATTCCCGATGGCTCCATACTACGCCAAGTTAGCGAGGCGGGCCGTCGGGATGAAGGGCTTGGAGGGGTCGAGATGTCCGGTGTTCAGGTGAGTGATGGGTACATGAGTGCAGAGGTAAGTGTGTTTGGTCTCTGTAAAGGGTTTAAAGAAGTTCTACTAACCTTTACTTACCTTTACAGCCTTCCTTCCTTCAGGTCTCGGGAGTCCCTCATCTCAGCGGCACAGAAAGCAGAATGGCTGCCAGCTGTCAAAATCTGCTGCCTCTGCTTACTGTTCCAGGGAGATCTCTAAATCATCCTGAGAGGAAGGAATTAACCTGGAGTACAGATTATCAGTGTTTGACAGCTTCAAACAGCTGTGAAATGCTGATATTTCATCTGTCAAAAAGTCTTGACAGATGAAATTTCAATCTGTGATGTCACCTGTTGCCGGGTGGCCCTTAATTGGCCTGCTGAGCCCGCTGGGTGGGCTCAACAAGGTCAATCAAGCCTAAATCACGTGGGTTGGCTAGAACTCAATGGAGGTGGGACTACAACCCCGAAAGTTGTAGTCCTGCCTCCTACCTGCCTCCTCAATGATAATCCAGCCCAAGGAATTCTCTCCCCCATAAGGCTATGGATGTTGAGGGTCAATTGAAATTTTCAAGACTCAGATTGCTAGATTTTTGTTAGGTAAGGGTATCAAGCGATGTAGAGCAAAGGTGGGTAAAATAAAGACTTGCATTTATATAGCAACGACCACCAGACGTCTCAAAGCGCTTTACAGCCAATGAAGTACTTTTAAAGTGTAGTCGCTGTTGTAATGTGGGAAACATGGCAGCCAATTTGCGCACAGCAAGCTCCCACAAACAGCAATGTGATAATGGCTAGATCATCTGCTTTTTGTTACGTTGATTGAGGGATAAATATTGGCCAGGACACTGGGGATAACTCCCTGCTCTTCTTTGAAATAGTGCCATGGATCTTTTATGTCCACTTGAGAGAGCAGACAGGGGCCTTGGTTTAATGTCTCATCTGAAAGACGGCACCTCCGACAGTGCAGCACTCCCTCAGCATTGCACTGGAGTATCAGCCTAGATTTATGTGCTCAAGCCCCTGCAGTGGGACTTGAACTGACAACCTTCTGACTCAGAAGGCAAGTGTGCCACAGCTGACACTGAGTAAATGGAGTTGAGGTACAGATCATCCATGATCTCATTGGATAGAGTAACAGGCTCCTGGGGCTAAATGGCCTACTCCTGTCTCTATGTTTGTTAAACATTATGGTATCACATAGTGTGTACTTTTCTAATCGTGGCCTGTAATTCCTTTTTAATATGTCAATATCCTCACTCATAAGATACCATACTGTATTATGATTGCACAGAGATATATATTTACAGTGCTGTTCGAATAATGGTCTGTGTGTAAGTTAATTATTATATTTACTTCTGACGGGATCACTCAGTAAGTAGCACTCGTCCGCTCTCTAGTTTCATTTGTAAAAACAGATTAAGACTTGCTTCAGTAAACCAATATATTGTTGTAACATTTGCTTAGCTATAATTATCCTAGAACTTTCATCGCTTCGCAAGTCCATGTGTATAATTAATACCCATAGCCAACACTGTGGTAAAGTGGTCTCCATGGGAACGACCAGCTGGCAGACCTGTATGTTGCAGTGGGTAGCTATGAATTATTTCACTATCCAGCCTGTTCCCACGCTTCACAGTGTACCTCAGGCAGGTGCGGCTTTTGTTGGTCTTGACTTGTAATTTGATCTGTCCTGGTCAGGCATGCTCCAGTGAAAGATGAAAGGAGCAAAGGAGGGACCTAATTAACAATAGCAACAGCACTGCAGTCAAGAGAACGGGCAAAGTAGCACAGATTTCTCTGACAGACCAGTGGCTCCTTGAAGGGCATAGCAGAACAGGACCCATGAATCTCAGAGAGGACAACTGTGGGTCATTATCATTCTTTTTTCTGCTAGCTCAACATGTAAGGTTCACGAAATTTCGGCAGCCCCCGAAGTTTATTTGATTAAAGAAAACCTGGTTGGAATGTACTTTAAAAACCCAGGACATCAAAGATGGCTGTAGCTGGCCCTGTGGCAAAAGAGAAAGACAGCCTGTATGAATATGAAAGGAGAATCTCCCAGCACTGGCTGATGTAAGAATTGAAAAAAATACCAGCTTCTGAGTACTTATGTACTTGAAGCTGTCAATCAACTGCGGTTAGGAAGTTTCAACACGGAACAAAGGACTCTGTTTGCACAAGCCCTCAGCAGTGTTGACTCAAGGGCTTAAGTGATTGCTGTCAATCTAGTTGCAGTTAGGCTGTGACCACAGAACAAAGGATTGTTTACACGAGCACTTAAGGATTGTTTACCCAGCACTCAAGAAACCAGCGGGACATTTCAAAACTGGGACAGCTCCATTCACAAACCAGTTAAACGAATGGGAAACGCATTCAAACCCATTACGGTCAATGGGGACAGATCGGTCCCTTTTGTGTAACCCAGATACGTCCAGATGTGGGCGCGAAGATAAGGGCTCCCAATGGGGTATAAAGGTAACCCCTCAGGAAGCCATTCTCTCTCTCTCTACCACCTCGCCTCCGGTGCCCTGCCTTCAAGAGGAACGTCACAGCCCGCCCAAAGAAGTGGAATACCCGCAGTTACTTTTGAATCACTGGGGTATCTCTACTTCGGGTGGTGAAAAATCCAAGGCAGACTGCAGGGCACGGAGCAGGCATTTCAACATCGTAGACTGGTGAGCATAAACTTTCTGGCCCATTACAAGGCAACCTAGATAGGTATAAGGGGTGGGAACTAAAGGGGAATTTTGTTAAATTGTCATTTTTAGTCAATTTTCCCTCGATGTGTCCGTCTTTTCTCCTCCCATGTTAAGTAAAGGTGTGCTGTATTCATAATTATTTTCACTGTATAGCAATTTATTCTTTATTTCACTGTGTAGTAATTTATTCTTTATTTCACTGTATAGCAATTTATTCTTTATTTCAATAAAACATTGGTTTTCTTTGCACCAAACCACTGGTCTCGTTTTGTCTATATCGCTACTGAAATAAGTCCAGCAGTCAGAACCAAAGGGGAAGCGATTCAAACCGCACGGGGCTGGAGCAGCTCAGATATGCCTGACTGGCCAGACACAAACCCCAAACCAAAACCCCTCCCCTTACAAACATATGAGCAATATGGTAGAATTCTTCTAACCTAGCTTGGCAATTCTATAACTCCTATTCTGTTGTCCCATATTCGAATGCTCTCCTGGCCAGCCACTCACCTTGCACCCTCCATAAACCTCAGCTCATCCAAAACTCTGCTGTGCATATCCCAACATGTCGCACCCAGTGCCATTCACCCACCGACTCGTTGACCTACATTGGCTCCCATGGAAATGCTTCCATTTTAAAATTCTCATCCTTGTTTTCAAATCTCCCCCTCCCTATTTTTGTAACCTCCTCCAGCCCTACAACACTCTGAGATCTCTGCACTCCTCCAATTCTGGCCTCTTGCTCATCCCCGATTTTCAACATTCCACCATTGGTGACTGTGCCTTGAGCTGCCTGGGTCCTAAGCTCTGGAATTCCCTCCCTAAACCGCTCCGTCTCTCTACCTCTCTCTCCTCCTTTAAGAAGCTCCTTGAACCTACCCCTTTCTGTTCTAATATCTCCTTACATGGCTCGGTGTCAATTTTTGTTTGGTAACACTCTTGTGAAGCTCCCTGGGACGTTTTACTATGTTAAAGGCGCTATATAAATGCAAGTTGTTGTTGCTAGATCTTCTGGTCCTAGATCATAAAATCAAGGTATGAAAGTGAGTTAGACATTGGCCTTTCACCTCTGGAACCTGGATTCAAATCCAGCCCAGTCTACATAAGAGCAAAAGAAATAGGAGTAGACCATTTGGCCCCTTGAGCCTGCTCCGCCATTCAATAAAATCATGGTCGATCCTCTACCTAAACTCCACTTTCCCGCCATATCCCTTGATTCCCTTAGTGTCTAAAAATCTATCGCTCTCAGTCTTGAATATACTCAACGACTGAGCATCCACAGCCTTCTGGGGTAGAGAATTCCAAGATGTGCAACCCTCTGAATTTTAAAAGATTTCTCCTCATCTCAGTCTACTCTTTTGATTAAGCACCCAAACAAATTAACTGTAAATTAACAAAACTTTAAATGAACCTTAACAAATCAAGTTAAAATTTGGTTGCTCATCTCAGTCTAAAATGGCCGACCCCTTATCCTGAGACTGTGCCCCCTGGTTCTAGACTCTCCAGCCAGGGGAAACAGCCTCTCAGCATCTACCCTGTCAAACCCTCTGAGAATTGTATACGTTTCAATGTGATCACCTCTCATTCTTCTAAACTCCAGAGAATATAACAACAACAACTTACATTTATTCAGCACATTTAACGTAGTAAAACATCCCAAGGTGCTTAACAAGAGCCATATCAATAAAAACATGTTGGCACCGAGCCACAGAAGGAGCTATCAGGTCAGATGTCCAAAAGCTTGGTCAAAGAGGTAGGTTTTAAGAAGCATCTTAAAGGTGGTAGAGAGGCGGAGAGGTTTAGGGAGGGAATCCCAGAGCTTAGAGCCCAGGCAGCTGAAAGCATAGCCACCAATGGTGGAGCGATTAAAATCGAGGATGGACAAGAGGCCAGAATTGGAGGAGCGCAGATATCTCGGAGGCTTGTAGGCCTGGAGGAGGTTATAGAGATAGGGAGCTGGTCACAAAGATAACCCATTCTACTCAATCTCTCCACATAGGACAACCCTCTCATCCCAGTCTATTGGCTGAAAGGATCCTATGCAGATTGAGTGTGGGGATGGGTCTATAGCTTGTTATCTATCGCTAATTGGTCTTGTTCATAAAGGATGGCTTGGGTAGGAAATGGGACTGAAACGGCACACTGGCTCAATAGGAGATACACTTGTGAAGTTGGGGTTGAGGTCATGCTGCTGGGGCAGAGTAGAGCGAGCTTAACCTTCTCTCTGGCTGTGCTATACTTGATGTGGAAGTGCTTGATGCTGACCCTGGTTACCTGAAAGGGGGGCAGTTCTATACCCAGCACAGCGATTGTGTTTTATTAAATATATAAATACATGCTCAAATGATATAAAATATGTCAAAATGCATCTTCGTATAATTTATGCATGAGGTCACCATGACAAAAATGATACACTACTTACAGAGAAAAATGGAAGGAGGTTCAGTCTGATTGTGATGCCTTGTTTTTGAAAGGCCGAAACTCAGATTTGGAATATAAATACTCTGATAATAAGGTCATTTTCTGCTCATGTCTCTTGACACCCAGTTAATGAGAAGCTATGGTTCCGGGGCATACCGTGTCCCCATTCAGGAGTTTCTTATTGATTCTACAGAATCAGCAACTGCCTTGTTAATAAACAGTCAATCACTCAGGCTGGAAATGGGTTACATTTAATCAAAATGCTTCAGCACAGCAATAACCCAATGAGGACTGTGCCAAAAATTGGGAAAATGATCAATTGTAATTGGTCTGTAAATGGAGCACTGGCACCAATACTAGAAGGTGATCGTCCTCTGTGGTGACTGCTTGGGACGACATCACTAACCATTCACACTGGCAATGCCAGAGCTTCTAGAATGTTAATCGCTTAAAAGTTAGGATGAGCCAACTCTCAACCTTTGTTTTGTTTGGTAGGCCTTACAAAAGGGGCTTCTTCTGATTGGTATTATTGTCTTTAGGCACACTAGATGTCAGCTGTGGTTCAGTGGGTAGCACTCTTCCCTCTGTGTCAGGTCATGGATTCAAGTCCCACTCCAGAGACTTGAGCACATAATCTAGGCAGACACTCCAGTGCAGTACAGAGGGAATGCCGCACTGTCGGAGGTGCCCCCTTTCGGATGAGATGTTAAACCAAGCCCACGCCTGCTCTCTCAGATAGACCAAATAGATCCCACGACACTGGCACATACAGCATTAATGAGGCAATGAGATTGATTCTTTTATCAGTCACTCACCAGATACGCAGCGATCCCTGCCCCGATGATGAAGCCCACATATACGTCTATCGGGTGGCTCCTGTACTGTGTAATCTGGGTCAGGCCACAGATACCTGCGGCAATCGCGAAGGCAAAAACCAGCACTGGCTTCAGGAGTTTGGTGCAGTCAGATATTGTGGAGTTAAAGTACATCTGAAAGAAAAGCATGAGAGATTTGATTCAGCCCCTCGAGCCTGCTCCGCCATTCAATCAGATCATGGCTGATCTGTATCTCAACATTTACCCACCTTAGCTCCATATCTCTTGTTATCCTTACCTAACAGACATCTCTCTATCTCAGCCTTGAAAGCTCCAATTGTCCCACTACCACAGCTTATTCCAACCATGCTTTGTGTGAAAAAGTCCTTCCTGATTACACTCCTAAATGGACTAGTTTTAAGATTATATCCTGTCGTTCTTGATTCTCAAATCAGAGGAAATAGTTACTCCGTATCTATCCTATCAAATCCTTTTAACGTTTTAAACACCTTGATAAGATCATTTCTCGATCTTCAAATCTCAAAGGATTACAAGCCAAGTTTATGCAACCTGTCCTCATAATTTAACCCTTTAGCCCCGGCTCTGGTGAATCTGCACTGCACCCCCTCCAAGGCCAGTATATCCTTCCTGAGGTGCGGTGCCCAGAACTGAATGCAGTGCTCCAGATCGGGTCTAACCAAACAGAGGAGGTGAGGGCAGGTGCAAGGGACACAATAAGTGGATCAGATCACAAGGGAGTCCTATAGTTACATCCTGGGCAATGCTAGTGTATAATTAAATTAGGCAGTGTTGTCACACTCCTGAACACAAGACTCTCAGGCCACATATAGGGTTGACCAATACCTCTGTGCCAAGAGAATATCTAAGGAAGAGGCAAAACTTGTAACAGGGATTGGGAACAGTAAGATTAAATATAACGGGAGTGATTGGGCCCAGTGAGATTCCACATAATGAGAGTGACTGAGACATTCAAACTCCATAAAACGAGAATGTAATGAGATTGTGACATTCTATAGAAGCTCTTGTAAATAAAATCATAATAATTTCATGGTCATGACTCCTACTATCCATGTGAGATAGCAATACCCTTTCCTCCAGCGTAGGCCCAAAGAAATGAAAGACTCACCGAGATATACACTGCAGCAAAGGCCGAGATTGTGGCATGCTGGGAAGGAAAGCTCTTCCTGTGAAGAAGAACACAGTGAAGTATTACACTGGACACACTCGACTCACTCTTTATTACAGACAAGTGATCTGTACCCCTTCATCTTAACTCTTTATATGCATTGCCATTTTCTCAGCAGACTGGGTTCTTTCAATATAAAAAACGATATGGTAAAGTGGGGTTTCACCAGCAGTATCCTGAACCCTATGCTGCTGGACTGAGATAATATATATCATTGTGAATTTCACCAGGGACTGCCGCGATTTCCAATGGGACTTTTTCTTTTTTATTCGTTTTTTTTAATGGGATGTGGGCGTCACTGGTAAGGCCGGCATTTATTGCCTATCCCTAATTGCCCTTGAGAAGGTGGTGGTGAACCGCCTTCTTGAACCGCTGCAGTCTGTGCGGTGAAGGTACTCCCACAGTGCTGTTAGGGAGGGAGTTCCAGGATTTTGACCCAGTGATGATGAAGGATCGGTGATATACTTCTAAGTCAGGATGATGTGTGACTTGGAGGGGAACTTGGAGGTGGTGGTGTTCCCATGCACCTGCTGCCCTTGTCCTTCTAGGTGGAAGGTGGTCGCGGGTTTGGGAGGTGCTGCCGAAGAAGCCTTGACGAGTTGCTGCAGTGCATCTTGTGGATGGTACACACTGCAGCCACGGTGTGCCGGTGGTGGAGGGAGTGGATGTTTAAGGTGGTAGAGGGGTTGCCAATCAAGCGGGCTGCTTTGTCCTGGATGGTGTCGAGCTTCTTGTGCTGTTGGAGTTGCACTCATCCAGGCAAGTGGAGAGTATTCCATCACACTCCTTACTTGTGCCTTGTAGATTGTGGAAAGGCTTTAGGTCAGGAGGTGCGACACTCGCCACAGAATACCCAGCTTCTGACCTGCTCTTGTTGTCACAGTATTTACGTGGCTGGTCCAGGTAAGTTTCTGGTCAATGGTGACACCCAGGATGTTTATGGTGGGGGATTCAGCGATGGTAATGCTGTTGAATGTCAAGGGGCGGCAGCAAGTAAAGTCAGGGTGAATTCTCAGCCCAAATTTTTTTTTATCCACCATTGATTTTCTCCAATTACCAATTGACAGTCAAACTGAATGGTAGAAGTGTGGAAATTCATGGTCATGGTTCGACGGTACCCAGACCAAAATATTCATCACTGCACTAGAAGGGTTTACATCTGAACATAGGAACATCGGCACAGGAGTAGGCCATTCAACCCATCGAGCAGCCTGTTCCACCATTCAATTAGATCATGGCTGATCTGTATTTCAACTCCATTTACCCGCCTTGGTTCCGTAACCCTTAATACCCTTACCCAACAAAAATCTATCAATCTCAGTTTTGAAGTTTTCTATTGACCCCCAGCCTCAACAGCTTTTTGGGGAGAGGGTTCCATATTTTCACCCTTCGTATGAAGAAGTGCTTCCTGACATCACCCCTGGACGGCCTAGCTCTAATTTTAAGGTTTGCCCCTTTGTTCTGGACTCCCCGCCACCAGAGGAAATGGTTTCTCTCTATCTACCCTGTCAAATCCTTTAATCATCTTAAACACCTCATTTATATCTTCTATATACGCAAGAGAATACAAGGAACATAGAACAGGAGGAGGCCATTCAGCCCCTCGAGCCTGTTCCGCCATTCAATGAGATCATGGCTGACTGACGACAGGCATCTCAGGTTACAGGTTCCATTTGGCTGAAGGCACGCTCAAAAGAATCAAACCTTTGGCCCATATCCTTGAATACCTTTGGTTAACAAAAAGCTATCAATCTCCAATTTAAAATTAACAATTGATCTAGCATCAATTGCCATTTGCGGAAGAGTGTTCCAAACTTCTGCCACCCTTTGTGTGTAGAAGTGTTTCCTAATTTCACTCCTGAAAGGTCTGGCTCTAATTTTTAGACGATGCCCCCTAGTCCTAGAATCCCCAACCAGCGGGAATAGTTTCTCTCTATCTACTCTATCTGTTCCCCTTAATATCTTGAAAACTTCGATCAGATCACCCCTTAACCTTCTAAATTCTAGGGAATACAACCCTAGTTTGTGTAATCTCTCCTCGTAATTTAACCCTTGAAGTCCGGGTATCATCCTGGTAAACCTACGCCGCACTCCCTCAAAGGCCAATATATCCTTCCTACGGTGTGGTGCCCAGAACTGCTCACAGTACTCCAGGTGTGGTCTAACCAGGGCTTTGTACAGCTGCAGCATAACTTCTACCCCCTTGCACTCTAGTCCTCGAGATATAAAGGCCAGCATTCCATTAGCCTTTTCGATTATTGTCTGTACCTGTTCATGACATTTTAATGATCTATGTACCTGGGCCCCCAAGTCTTTTGGACATCCACTGTTTTTAGCTTTTCACCATTTAGAAAGTACCCTGTGATGTAAGAGAACTACTAGGCACTTGGTCTAAGCGTTAAACAAAGCTTTAGTCAACTGTTTTACAACATGGAGGTCTAGTTGTGTCCTTCACTAGTTCCTGTTAAGAATGTCCTGCACAAGCTGGGCCCGTGCCCGAGTATTTATACTCTCCCTAGACAGCGCCACCTGCAGGCTGCTCAGTATTATTTCATAAGTCTTTCTTTCATGAATGACTGATTCATGTCACCCTTTTCTATCCTTTTTAGGTCCAAAGTGGATGACCTCACATTTGCTTACATTGAAATCCATTTGCCACAGTTTTGACCATTCACTTAATCTATCAATATCCCGTTGTAATTTTATGCTTTCATCTACACTGCCCACAATGCCGCCTATCTTTGTGTCATCGGCAAATTTGGATATATGACTTTCTATGCCATCATCTAAGTCATTAAAAAATATTGTGAATAGTTGAGGCCCCAACTCAGATCCCTTTCGGACAGCACTAGTCACATCCTGCCAATTTGAGTACCTACCCGTAATCCCTACTCTCTGTCTCCTGCCGCTCAGCCAATTTGCTAACCAGGTCAATAATTTGCCCTCAATTCCGTGGGCGTCTACGTTAGATAACAGTCTCTTATGTGGGACTTATCAAATGCCTCTGGAAGTCCATATAAATAACATCCATAGACATTCCCCTGTCCACTACTTTAGTCACCTCTTCAAAAAATTCAATCCGGTTTGTCAGGCATGATCTACCTTTCACAAATCCATGCTGGCTCTCTCTGATCAACTGAAAATTTTCTAGTTGTTCAGTCAACCGATCCTTAATTATAGACTCTAACAATTTCGTGACAACAGATGTTAGGTTAACTGGTCTATAATTCCCTGGTTTCCCTCTCTCGCTATTCTTAAAAAGCGGAGTGACTAGAGCTAGGGGGCATAGTCTCAGAGGAGGAATTTCTTCACTCAGAGGTTTGTGAATCTTTGGAATTCTCTGCCCCAGAGGGCTGTGGATGCTCAGTCTTTGAGTAGATTCAAGGCTGAGATCGATCGATTTTTGGACTCTAGAGGAATCAAGGGATATAGAGATCGGGCGGGAACGTGGAGTTAAGGTCGATGATCAGCCATGATCTTATTGAATGGTGGAGCAGGCTCGAGGGGCCGTATGGCCTACTTGTGCTCCTATTTCTTATGTTGTTATGTTCTTATGTGCAATTTTCCAGTCTAAAGGGATGGTTCCTGAATTTAGAGAACTTTGGAGGATTATAGGCTAGTCTATGCAACCTTTCCTCATAATTTAACATATGCACATATGAAAATGAGGAGCAGGAAAAGACCAGCTGGTCCATCAAGCCAGCCCCACTCCATGATGGCTGGCATGATGGCTAAACACTTCCTACCCTCCCCCACCCCCCTTCAAATAAACAGATAACAGAGTTGTGGAGTGGAGAAATAAATTCCTATAGTCATTTAATAACACTTCAAAATATGATTTTGAGATGCAGTAAGACATGCCCCAGATACCCTTTATTCAGTTATGAGTGTTGAATTTCACCTCTTGAGAGTCCGCAGCTTTCTTATCACTAACTCCAGTCATGAGGCTTTAAGGTCCCTTTGTCACGGCATGGTACAGAATACAGCTGGTAAGGCACTGAATGGACTGCTAGACAGGACGGTGAAGTGCGTTGGGCTGTGCGATAAGCAATGGCTGGGACAGGTATTCATAGAGTGCCAAGCTCTTGCCTCTCCAAGGAACTGCAATACAAACAGGGAGCAGAGCAAGACTCTGCGCAGAGGACTGACAAGCTGGTGGAGCAATTAGCACTACCTGGGGACAGGCATCTCAGGTTTAGCAAGAAGCAGATCCAGTGTGCTGGAACCTCGATCGCGTGGGCCGAGAGTACAGCTCAGCCTATACATAACAATAAAGGCGTTTTCATTGTTACAGGTTCCATTTGGCTGAAGGCATGCTCAAAAGAAAATCAATTCTCTTGAATAATACAAGTCCCATTCTCTGACAACATGGCGGATAAGCTTGTGATAATAGCTGGCAATGTACATGATAATTAAGCTGCTGGCTTGTGTATGCAAATGCAGTCATTACTATTCGTGCTGAAGTAAGACTGAGTCTCACTGCCAAGAAGAAACAGGAGAACAGATGTGGGCTCCAAATTATACGGTGCAACTCACCAACTAAATGGATCACAATGTAAGAGATTCTCAATCAGTCCAAAATGCCTCCCAATGGGTGGCTAGGATAAATAGTTAGGATATCCTCCCATTGACAGCCATATTCATGTGGGACAATCCCTTATAAAAAGTCAAAGTTCAGCTGCCTCTGCTTCTTCCCTCCCTACCCCAAGCCCACTAAGGTAAACTTCCCCTAAGATCCCCCGCCCTAGCCCTTTCTCTAGTTTCCCTTCTATCTCCTCTAATGCCCTCTCCGTGCTCATCTTGTCCATGAGACCAAGCTCCTGATCCCTTAACCCTATTCCCACCAAACTGCTGACCACCCAACTTCCCTTCTTGGCCCCCATGTTAGCTGATATTGTTAATGGTTCACTCTCTCAGGTACTGTCCCCTCTCCTTTAAATCTGCCATCATTACCCCCTCTTCAAAAATACACTTAATCGCTCTGTCCTTGCCCCATCTCCAACCCCCCTTTCTTCGCCAAAGCCCTTGAACGTGTTTTTGCCTCCCAAATCCGTGCCCATCTTTCCCGCAACTGCATGCAATCATGTTACCGCCCCTGTCACTGTATTGAAATGGCCCTTATCAAAACAACACCCAGCTCTACCTCAACACCACCTCGCTCGGCCCCACCACTGTCTCCAATTTGTCACACTGCTTGTTCGACATCCAGTACTGGAAGAGCAGAAATTTCCTCCAACTAAATATTGGGAAGATCGAAGCCATTGTCTTTGGTCCACGCCACAAACTCCATTCCCTAACCATCGACTCCATCCCATTCCCTGGCAACTGGCTGGGGCTGAACCAGACTGTTCACAACCTTGGCGTCCTATTTGACCCTGAGATGAGCTTCCAACTCCATCACCAAGACCACATACTTCTACCCCCGTAACATCGCCCATCTCCGCCCCCACCTCAGCTTATCTGCTGCTGAAACCCTCATCCATGACTTTGTTACCTCTAGACCTGACTATTCCAAGCCTCTCCTGGCCGGCCTCCCATCTTCCTCCATCCATGAACTTCAGCTTATCCAGAACTCTTATTCCCGTATCCTAACTCGCACCAAGTCTCGTTCACCCAGGACCGCCATGCTCGCTGACCTATATTGGCTCCTGGTGCAGCAATGCCTCGATTGTAAAATTCTCATCCACGTTTTCAAATCCCTCCATGGCCTTGCCCCCTCCCTATCTCTGTAACCTCCTCCAGCCCCACAAACCCCCGAGATGGAGTTGTATGTGTAATGTATATACCTTTAAGGGGAGGAACTACTTTTTACAGCTCATGTATACTGTAGTACCGGCAGTGACCACACCTGTATATAGCACTGAGTAGTAATCTGTACAGGCAGTTCCACTGTGAGCCACGTTGAGTAAACACCTGTTGTACCGTTTCTCCTGCAGTCTGTGTCTTATTATACACGGACACAACATTGACGACAAGGCAAGTTCGAACCTACCTGCAACTCTGCATCACCTCCCGGGGATTCGTTCCTGGAGATCAGTGGATTGGAGGTCAAGGCCAGAGACTCGGGCGTCGACCACGGGCAACCGCCCAGTCATCCAGCAGAGACTCGAGAATTGCGGGGGAGGCTGTCGAGAGCCAGGCTTGGCTTTCCAGTCGAGGTGGTCCAGCGAAACGGGCTGGCAACAGGTAGTGCGCAGACCCTTCCCGGACAGCGGATGGCTAGAGCCCGACCGAGCGGCACAGCAAAGGGCCGAGCAGCGTCGATGGGGGAGAGAGAGAGAGGGCAGAGCGCACAGGGCGCAGCCGGTGTTCAAGGGCCGAGCAGCGTCGGAGAGAGGGAGAGAGAGACGCACAGAAACCCGCGAGGCGCCGCCATTGCCACGAGGACCGCCGAGAGCGGCGTTGGCAGCAGCGCAGGAGAAGCGTGCGAAACCTACAAGGCGCCGCCATTGCCACGAGAATCGCGGGGAGCGGCGTTGGCAGCAGTAGGGGAGGAAGGAAAGCGCAGGAGACGCCATTTTAAGTCATTGGGAGACGCCATTTTAAACCACACCCAAAATGCCGAAGAGTGGCAGTATCACCGCATTTGACAATGAAGTCGAAGATTGGACTACATATGTCAAACGAATAGAGGTGTACTGCAAGGCAAATGAGGTGTCAGATGACAAGAAAGCGTCGGTATTGTTAAATTTAATGGATGCAAAGACGTATGGTTTATTACGAAATCTAGAAACCCCAAGGAAGCCAATGGAAAAGAGTTTTGAAGACATAGTAACGATACTACAGGAACATTTAAACCCCACACCGCTGCTGATAGCAGAAAGATTCAAGTTTCACAAACGGAACCAGCATAAGGATGAAAGCAATGCTGATTATTTAACAGAACTGCGCAAACTATCGAAACACTGCCAGTTTGGAGCGGGACTGGCAGATACCTTAAGGGACAAGTTTGTGTGTGGGCTTCAAAGTGAAGGAACCCAGAAATGGCTTTTATCTGAAAAGGACTTTACACTGGAAAAGGCTTTCAGCATTGCAGTTGTGATGAAATATTCATCATCATCACTGCCTGTGACTGAGATCGGTTTCAGTGTCATTTCCCTTCCCCCAGACCTCATTGTATTGTGTACTGGAATGTGCTGTATTGTATACTGGAATGTGCTGGAATGTGCTGTGTGTAGGACTCCGCCCATACCTGGCCCCGTTTGTAGGCTGGCTCAGTCTGGCCTCAGTCTCCAGAAGGAAGACATCATATCTCTCTATTACGTGTTACGTTCTAAGTTAATAAAAGCCTTGTTTTTGTTCTGCTAACTTCGAGTCTCGGAATTATTGAGGCACATCAGCAGTATCATATGAAGCAGCAGCATGGGGCGCTGCAGAGATACAACAGAGACCGCAAGAATATAGCACAAACAAAATGTCATATGGAACAGAGAAGTGCTATCGCTGCGGCAGAACAACACACGACCAGAATGATTGCTGGTTCAAAGACAAAGTGTGCAGACAGTGTGGAAAAGTAAGACACATAGCACGAGTCTGCAGGTCGGGAAAGAAAACCAGCAATAAGAAACCTACCAAAGGAAAGTACAAGAAGGTACATAAGATGACGGAGAATAGTTCAGACGAACAAAAGAGTGATAACGACTCCGAAAGCAGGGAACTGAGTTGTCTGAAACTACATAATGTGATCACAACAGAGGATCACCGAACCATTTGGGCCACTCTCAAGAAAGCAGGAGTCCAGGTAAAGATGGAATTGGACACAGGATCAGCCCTAACAGTCATAAACCGATGGGACTACGAGCGGCTATTCTCACACATACCCTTGAGAGACACAAAAATTATTTTGAAGACGTACACGGGGCAAAAAGTCTACCCCAAAGGAAAAATAAGGGTGACCGTTATATATAACGGTAAGGAAACACCAAAACTAGACCTGCAAGATGGAGGACCACCATTACTGGGATGTGACTGGATCCGGAAAATACAACTGGATTGGCATTCCATACAGGCACTGACTGTGGCTGACAAAAAGGATGACGACGTCACACCTGGGCGACTGAGGCATTGGAACCAGTTTTGTGGTAGGTGTGACCTATACAAAAGGGACGGTCTACACCTGTGCAGAGATGGAACTGATGTTCTCGGGGTAATTTTTGATAAAGCAGTTCGGGAGCATTTAAACTAGTATGGCAGGGGGCTAGAAACCTATGTAGTGAAATAGAGGAAAGTGAAAGGCAGACAGAAATAAATGGTAAAAGGGTGAGGAACAAAAAACAAAGGGCCAAACTAATTCATAAAAAATGTGAGCATAAAAAAAGCCTGAGGGTTTTATACCTTAATGCGAGAAGCATCAGGAACAAGGTAGATGAATTAGCTGTGGAAATAGAGGTTAATAATTATGATCTAATTGGGATTACGGAAACATGGTTGCAGGGTGAGCAGGGCTGGGAGCTTAACATACAGGGGTATTCAGTATTTAGGAAGGATCGACAAAAAAGAAAGGGAGGAGGGGTAGCATTGCTAGTAAAAGAGGGGATAAATGCAATTGAAAAGAAGGATATTAACTCAGTTAATACAGAATCTATATGGGTGGAGCTAAGAAATAGCGAGGGGCGAAAAACATTAATAGGAGTGGTATATAGGCCTCCAAATAGTAAAATAGAGGTTAGGGAGGGCATCACGAGGGAAATTAGAGAAGCGTGCAATAAGAGCACAGCTGTCATCATAGGTGACTTTAACTTACATATAGATTGGACTAGCCTAATCAGTAAAAATAATGAGGAGGAGGAATTCCTTGAGTGTTTAAGGGATGGTTATCTGGATCAATATGTCGAGGAACCAACTCGGGAACAGGCTATATTGGACTGGGTACTGTGCAATGAGAAGGGACTAATCAGTAATCTTGTTGTACGGGGACCCTTGGGTCAGAGCGATCATAACATGATCGATTTCTCACTCGAAATGGAGAGCGAAGAAATTGACTCAGAGACTAAGGTCCTGAATTTAAACAAGGGGAATTATGATGCCATGAGACGGGAACTGAGTAGGTCTGATTGGACAACGTTCCTGGGAGGACTGGAGGTAGATAAACAATGGCAAACATTTAAAGATAGAATGACAAAATTGCAAAAATTGTTTATACCAATCTGGCATAAAAGGAAATCTAAAAAGGTGACTCAACCGTGGATAACAGGGGAAATTAGAGACAGCATAAAATCCAAAGATAGGGCGTATAAAATAGCCAAAAAAAGCGCCAGAGCGGAAGATTGGGAACAGTTTAAGATAGAGCAAAGGAGGGCAAAGGGCATGATCAAGAGGGGCAAAATAGCTTACGAAAACAAGCTGGCGGAAAATATAAAAACTAACTCCAAAAGCTTTTATAAATATATCAAAAGGAAAAGACTGGTGAAAACCAAAGTTGGTCCATTGCAGTCAGATACGGGGGAATATATAATGGGAAATAAGGAAATGGCAGATCAACTAAATGCATACTTTGGGTCAGTCTTTACGAAGGAAGACACAAAAAACCTCCCTGGGATATCGGGAAAAATAGGGACATTGGCAAAGGAGGAACTGACGCAAATCAATATCTCTAAGGATATGGTGTTAAGGAAGCTAAAGGGATTGAAGGTGGACAAATCCCCAGGGCCTGATAACATGCATCCTAGGGTACTGAAGGAGGTGGCCCTAGAGATAGCGGATGCACTAAGGATGATTTTTCAGAATTCATTAGACTCGGGAACAGTGCCGATGGATTGGAGGGTAGCTAACGTTACCCCACTATTCAAAAAGGGGGGTAGGGAAAAAGCAGGTAATTACAGACCTGTAAGCCTTACATCAGTTGTGGGCAAAATGCTGGAGTCCATCATTAAGGATGAAATAGCGGAGCACTTAGCAAATGGGGACAGGATAGGACAGAGTCAACATGGATTTACAAAGGGTAAATCGTGCTTGACTAATCTATTGGAATTTTTTGAGGGAGTAACTGGTAGAATAGATGGGGGAGAGCCAGTAGATGTGGTGTACCTGGACTTCCAAAAGGCCTTCGATAAGGTCCCACATAAAAGATTAGCATGGAAAATTGAGGCTCATGGGATAAAGGGGAAAGTTTTGGCGTGGATAGGGAACTGGCTGTCAGATAGAAAACAGAGAGTTGGAATAAACGGCTCATTTTCTGAATGGCAGGCAGTAACAAGTGGGGTACCACAGGGATCTGTCCTGGGCCCCCAGCTGTTCACAATTTACATTAATGACCTGGATCAGGGAGTCGGATGCAGCATTTCCAAATTTGCAGACGACACTAAACTAGGAGGGGGGGTGGGCTCAGAGGAAGAGACCAGGAAGCTCCAGAGCGATTTGGACAGACTGGGCGATTGGGCGGATAAATGGCAGATGCACTATAATGTGGACAAGTGCGAAGTTATCCACCTTGGGTGCAGGAACGGGAGGGCAAATTATTATTTAAATGGCAATAGATTGGGAGAGGGGGAAGTACAGAGAGACCTGGGTGTTCTTGTACACCAGTCACTGAAGGCGAGCATGCAGGTGCAACAGGCGGTCAAGAAGGCAAACGGTATGCTGGCCTTCATAGCAAAAGGGTTAGAATACAGGAACAGGGATACCTTGCTGCAGCTGTACAGGGCACTGGTGAGACCACACCTCGAGTACTGTGTACAGTTTTGGTCGCCTCATCTGAGGAAGGATGTTCTTGCCATGGAGGGGGTGCAGCGGCGATTCACCAGGCTGATACCAGGAATGGTGGGAATGACCTATGAGGAGAGACTATGTAGTTTAGGGATGTACACACTGGAGTTTAGAAGATTGAGAGGGGACCTCATAGAAGTGTATAAAATTCTGACAGGTCTAGACAGACTGGATGCAGAAGGAATGTTTCCCTTGGCGGGTGAGAACAGAACTAGAGGACATAATTTAAGGATAAGGGCTAAACCATTTAGGACAGAGATGAGGGGGAATTTCTTCACTCAGAGAGTGGTGAACCTGTGGAACTCATTGCCACAGAGGGCAGTGTACGCCAGCTCATTAAATATATTTAAGAGGGAATTAGATATATTTCTACGGGCAAAAGGGGTTAAGGGTTACGGAGAGAAGGCGGGGACGGGATACTGAATTAAAGGATCAGCCATGATCTCATCGAATGGCGGAGCAGGCACGAAGGGCCGAATGGCCTACTCCTGCTCCTATCTTCTATGTATCTATGTATCCTAATTGACGCGAAAGAAGTGTTCCAGCAAGGACTCGGAACACTAAAAGGCATGACAGCGACGATTAAAATTGAAGAAAACGCAAGCCCAAAATTTTTTAAGGCCAGACCAGTACCTTATGCGATCCGCTCAGCCGTCGAAGCAGAGCTGGCGAGTCTGGAATGTTCAGGTGTACTGTCCAAGGTAGACTGGAGCGAGTGGGCTACACCCATCGTCCCTGTGATGAAAAAGTCGTTGAGCAGCACGCCTGGAGAACCAAGGAAGGTTCGCATCTGTGGGGACTTTAAGGTAACAGTGAACCCGATCCTTCACACCGTACAATATCCACTTCCGCGGATTGAAGATATTTTCGCCTCGCTATCTGGAGGGAAACGCTTCACTAAGATTGATCTGGCCCAGGCGTATCTGCAAATGGAGGTAGAAGAAGCATCAAAAAAATACCTCACAATCAACACACATAAAGGTCTCTACCAATACAACCGGCTGGTATTCGGGGTAGCATCAGCTCCGGCTATTTGGCAGAGGGCAATGGAACAAGTCCTGCAAGGGATCCCAGGGACCCAGTGTTATTTGGACGACATCCTGGTCACGGGTGAAAATGACAGTGATCACCTTGCCAACCTGGAGCAGGTGCTCACTGGATTGCAGGAATATGGACAGCACGGTGGCATAGTGGTTAGCACTGTTGCCTCACAGCGCCAGGGACCCGGGTTCGAATCCAGCCTCGGGTGACTGTCTGTGTGGAGTTTGCACATTCTCCCCGTGTTTGCGTGGGTTTTCTCCGGGTGCTCCGGTTTCCTCCCACAGTCCAAAGATGTGCGGGTTAGGATGATTGGCTATGATAAATTGACCCTTAGTGTTAGGGGGATTAAATATGTGGGGTTACGGGGATAGGGTGGGATATGTGTTGGTGTTGGTGTAGGGGTTACGGGGATCGGGTGGGATATGTGTCGGTGCAGGCTCGATGGGCCGAAATGGCCTCTATCTGCACTGTTGTGATTCTGTGATTCTGAGCTAACTGCCCCAAATGCGAGTTTTTTAGAAAACAAATCTCGTATTGTGGCCACATTATCGATAAAGAGGTGTTACATAAGTCCCCAGAGAAGATTGAGGCAGTAGTCAAGGCTCCAGCACCGGAAAATGTGTCACAACTGAGGTCGTTCCTCGGGCTGGTAAACTACTACCATAAGTTCTTGCCAAATTTGTCCACAATACTACACCCACTGTACACCCTACTGCAAACTGGGGTGCCATGGAAGTGGAGTGACGAATGTAGACGAGCTTTCCAGAAGAGCAAATCACTAATCACACCGAAAGAGGTATTGGCCCATTACAACCCAGCATTACCAATTTGGTTGGCATGTGATGCGTCATCTACGGCATTGGAGCGGTGCTGTCGCACAAATTCTCGGACGGTTCAGAGAGGCCAATAGCCTTTGCGTCACGATCACTAACCTCAGCCAAGCGTCACTACGCCCAGATTGACAGGGAGGCCCTCAGCCTAGTGTGGGGAGTGAAAAAGTTCAATCACTATCTGCACGGGCAGAAATTCACCTTGCTGACTGATCACCAGCCTCTTGTCTCCATTTTTAATCCGAAGAAGGGCGTTCCGGTGATGACTGCACAACGACTACAAAGATGGTCACTTTTTCTAGGGGCGCACCACTATGAGATTGAATATAAGGGCATGAAACAGCATGGAAATGCTGATGGGCTATCACGCCTGCCACTGCCTACTGCGGAGGAAGCACCAGCAGTGGATCCTGTCGAAATATTCCATTCGACTATAGTTGAATACCTACCGGTAACTAACGCATGTATCGAAAAGGAAACCCGAAATGACCCGACACTGTCTCAGGTATATGATCTGACGGTGAAGGGATGGCCAGCACATGGCGACTCACTGTTGCCAGCATTCTCGACAAGGAGAGAACAGCTGTCAGTGTGCCGGGGGACCTTGATGTGTGGATCCCGAGTGGTAATTCCACCCAAGTTAAGGGATAGAGTGCTCAATGAGCTTCATGAGGGTCATCTGGGAGGGTTAAAAATGAAAAGCCTAGCCAGGGCTTATGTGTGGTGGCCGGGAATCGATAAACAAATCGAGGACCTGACCAAGAGCTGCTCAGGATGCCAGAAAGTCCAAAATGCACCACCACAGGCCCCTCTACACCCATGGGAGTGGCCCTCATCTCCATGGCAATGGGTGCATAGTGATTTTGCTGGTCCATTCATGGACTCAATGTTTTTAATAGCCGTGGATGCGCACTCGAAATGGCCTGAGGTCATCAAAATGTCCTCCACCACCACGGAGAAAACTATTGCAGTCCTACGGACCATTTTTGCCAGGAACGGCTTGCCAGAGCAGATTTGCTCTGATAACGGACCACAGTTTGTGTCTGAAGAGTTTCGAAGATTTATGAAAAAGAATGGGGTAAGGCATTACACATCCGCCCCATATCATCCAGCCACAAATGGATTGGCTGAGAGGTTCGTACAAACCTTTAAGAAGGCAATAAAGGCTATGTACAAAGACAACATTCCGCTGCAGCACAAGGTGGACAATTTCCTGTTCGCCTACCGGAATGCGACACATGCAGTCACCAACCAGGCCCCAGCCATGATGTTCTTTAACCGAAGGTTAAGATCTCGCCTGGATTTGCTCAGACGAAATGTACGAAGAGATGTTGAGAGTAAGCAATTCCAGCACATCCATGAGAAGCCAACAAGGAGCTTCAATGTAGGGCAACCAGTCTTGGCCCGCGACTACCGAACAGAGAAATGGCAGCCAGGAATGATATGCACACGGCAGGGCCCACTAATGTACACAGTGGACGTTGGGGAGAGCATCATGAGACGCCATGCTGACCAGATCCTAGAGTCACAGGAACAAGTCAACCCCATGCTTCGCCCATACGTACCTGGTGATGAACCCGACGTACAGGTCGCATCTACCCCAGAAACAGTAGCATCGGAAGCTGATGAACCAACCGACGACAGGGGGCCAGAATCGCCTCCGCACCAAGAGCAAGACACTCGGGAAAGGCGCTATCCAGAAAGGATCAGGAAGCCTCCCCAAAGACTGAATATATAAATAGACTATTTTCAGCTAATGTTGCATGTTAAAAGTGTTAATTGTAATTAGTTTGATATTTAATTGTTAAATGAGTGTTATGGTACTGTTAATCTAAAAGGGGAGGAATTGTAATGTATATACCTTTAAGGGGGGGAACTACTTTTTACAGCTCATGTATACTGTCGTACCGGCAGTGACCACACCTGTATATAGCACTGAGTAGTAATCTGTACAGGCAGTTCCAGTGTGAGCCACGTTGAGTAAACACCTGTTGTACCGTGTCTTATTATACACGGACACAACAATATGAATACAAAGATTTTTCTTTCAATCAGAGTAACACTGTGTGAAGTGTCGACGGAGATTTCTCTCATAGCCAGCTGACTGCAACTGAGGGCAAAAATACACCACGGATTTGCCAGAAAGAAAGAAACAATGGGAAAAGTCCCCCAATGTTTGTGAAGCATGAATACAAGAGAAATAATATGGTCGCAGTGTTTCTGAGGCATGCTCAAGAGGCTCAGATTATTTCAGAAATGTTTTGAAGATTTTTAAACTTCATCTAAATGTCCCCTCTGTACACCAGCCTTCGACACACTCCTAATCACTTCTGGTTATTTATCTCTCAAAAATATTGGAAAGCTATTCATTCAATGAACAATATTCCAAATTCTCTTAAAATAAAGATTTAAATAGAAACATAGGAATGGGAGGAGGCCATTCAGCCCCTTGCGCCTGGTTCACCATTCATTTACATCGTGGCTGATCTGCACCTCAACCTGCCTTCGATCCATATCCCTTGACACCCTCACTGAACAAAAATCTATCACTCTCAGTCTAGAAAGCTCCAATTGGCCCCCAGCATCCACAGCCTTTTGGGGGAGAGAGTTGCAGATTTTTACTACCCTTTTTGCGAAAAGGTGCTTCCTGATTTCCTTCCTAAATGGCCTGGCTCTAATTTTAAGGTTACGTCCCCTCGTTCGTGATTCCCCCCCCCCAGAGGGTATAGTTTCTCTGCATCTACCCTAGCAAATTCTTGTAACATTTTAAACACCTCGATCAGATCACCCCTCAATCAAGGGAATACAAGCCAAGTTTATGCAGTCTGTCCTCATAATTTAACCCTCTAAATCCCAGTTTCATTAGTTTTTGTAAAAAAAATATTCTAATTGTACAATTCTTGGTTTTCTCCTCCTGAGGCAGTATCTCCAAGGTTACTGACTGACGATACCTCAAGCTCTCCCGCTGGCTCTTTGACTGCTGGTATGCTATAATCATTCCATTAAACCTTTCCCCTATGGCAAAGGACTTGCAATACAGGAAGAATTCAAGTGGATTTTAAAAGTCATTTGATTTCTGTGCTTCCAGCTGCTTAATATCCCATTCATTCCCTGCTATCTCTCCTGTCTGGCAGCCAGAATTTAATCTAATTACAGCATTTTTATTCCTCGCTGTCTCTCACAATGAGGCTGCAGGATTGTGATCTGGTGTTCATCTCTATTCCTGCTGTCAAATGTTTGGATATATCACAAGATCCTAATAATCTTGGCATTCGTGTTCCTGAGCTGTCAGGTTACACTTCTTGTCTTGTTTGGTGACTTGTTTTCCCAACCTGCTGATAGCCACTAGCTGTTGACAGCTGAGGTTCGCCTGCTCTCCTATTCCCATCTCAATATTTCTCGATTTGGTTATCAGGCGGTTTAACAGCAGGGTGCAGCGGCAGGCGACTGTAATGGGGACAGGTATCTTGTGAAATTGGCCCTGGTGACTGCGGGGAAGACAAGAAGAGCTGGAAGAATTGCAGTGGAGAGCCAACAGCCAGAGGCTAACGCATGCTAGACGAACACTTGTGTATCAGGTGGTTAACACTGCATTTTAACTGTTGGAAGGACAAAATTCCAGCTGATTGCACTAACTTGGAAGTGTCCACCTATAGGAGAAGCGATGTGTTAAACTCTGCCACTGATATTCCACGTAGATTTTCTTTAATGTACCGATAGATCTTGTTGAGATGCAGCTACAGCAGCCCTGTGTTCATGACATTTACAGGCTTGTGCTGCTGAACTAGCCCTGAACTTGTGAAGGACCGATGGTCCAGAACATCTCTCCAAGGACCTAGTGGATGGATTTTGACATTCTAGACCCGTCCATAAAGGGGAAACTTTAACTCCCGGGCCAGGAGCTGCAGTGGGAGGGCCAGGTTCATTTTAAAGGTGGGGCCTCATGAACATGGCTGCCCGAAATAGGCGTCCAGAGGCAGCTCGCCAGTGCTCGGCCTGTGAATATCAGGCGGCCTACAGTCCTGGGAAGGTGGGGGGAGCAGACTGTGAATGGTAGCATAATGGTAATGTCACTGGGCTAGTAATCCAGAGACGTGAGTTCAAATTCCACCACGACAGCTGGGGAATTTAAATTCAGTTAATTAAATAAATCTGGAATAAAAAGTTAGTATCAGTAATGGTGACCATGAATCTATCGGATTGTCGTAAAAAAAAACATCTGGTTCACTAATGTCCTTTAGGGAAGGAAATCTGCCGTCCTTACCTGATCTGGCCTATATGTGACTCCAGACCCACAGCAATCTGGTTGACTCTGAACTGCCCTCTGAAATGGCCTAGCAAGTCACTCAGATGTAACAAACCGCTACAAAAAACAATAATAAGAATAAACTGGACGGACCATCCCGCATCGACCTCGGCACCGGCTACGGACACGCCAACGGCACACCCAGCCCAGTCGACACTGCAAAGTCCTCCTCACCAACATCTGGGGACTTGTGCCACAATTGTGAGAGCTGTCCCACAGACTAGTCAAGCAACAGCCTGACATAGTCATACTCACAGAATCATACCTTTCAGCCAATGTCCCAAACTCCTCCATCACCAGGGGTGGCGGCACAGTGGTATACAGTCGGGAAGGAGTAGCCCTGGGAGATCTCAACATTGACTCCGGACCCCATGAAGTCTCATGGCTACAGGTCAAACATGGGCAAGGAAACCTCCTGCTGATTACCACCTACCGCCCTCCCTCAGTACTTCGCCATGTTGAACACCACTTGGAAGAAGCACTGAGAGTAGCAAGGGCACAGAATGTACTCTGGATGGGTGACTTCAATGTCCCTCACCAAGAGTGGCTCGGTAGCACCACTACTGACCAAGCTGGCCGAGTTCTGAAGGATATAACTGCCAGTCTGTGCCTGCGACAGGTGGTGAGAACCAACACGAGGGAAAAATCCTGCTTGACCTCATCCTCACCAATCTACCTGTTGCAGATGCATCTGTCCATGACAGTATTGGTAACAGTGACCACCGCACAGTCAGTGTGGAGATTAAGTCACATGTTCACACTGAGGACACCCTCCATCATGTGGTGTGGCACTACCACCGTGCCAAATGGGATAGATTCAGAACAGATCTAACAGCTCAAATGGGTATCTATGAGGTGCTGTGGGCCATCAGCAGCAGCAGGATTGTATTCCACCACAATCTGTAACCTCATGGCCCAGCATATCCCTCACTCTACCATTACCATCAAGCCAGGGGACCAACCCTGGTTCAATAAGGAGTGTAGAAGAGCATGCCAGGAGCAGCACCAGGCGTACCTAAAAATGCAGTTCCAACCTGGGGAAGCTGCAACACAGCATGCATGCTAAAAAGCGGAAGCAGCATGCTATAGATAGGGCTAAGCAATCCCACAATCAATGGGTCAGATCAAAGCTCTGCAGTCCTGCCACATCCAGTCGTGAATGGTGGTGGACCATTAAACAACTAACAGGAGGAGGAGGCTCCATGAAAATCCCCATCCTCAATGATGGTGGAGCCCAGCACGTGAGTGCAAAAGACAAGGCTGAAGTGTTTGCAACCTTCTTCAGTCAGAAGTGCCAAGTGGATGATCCAGATCAGCCTGCTCCTGAGGTCCCCACCATCACAGAAGCCAGTCTTCAGCCATGTGATATCAAGAAACGGCTAAGCGCACTGGATACAGCAAAGGCGATGGGCCCCGGCAACATCCCAGCTATCATGCTGAAGACTTGTACTCCAGAACTAGCCGCGCCTCTAGCCAAGCTGTTCCAGTGCAGCTGATATTCATCCGACAATGTGGAAACCTGCCCAGGTATGTCCTGTCCACAAAAAGCAGGACAAATCCAATCTGGCCAATTACCGCCCCATCATTCTACTCTCAATCATCAGCAAAGTGATGGAAGGTGTCATCGACAGTGCTATCAAGCGACACTTACTCACCAAAAACCTGCTCACTGATGTCCAGTTTGCATTCCGCCAAGACCACTTGGCTCCCAACCTCATTACAGCCTTGGTCCAAACATGGACAAAGGAGCTGAATTCCAGAGGTTAGGTGAAAGTGACTGCTCTTGACATCAAGGCAGCATTTGACCGAGTGCAGCATCAAGGAGCCCTAGTAAAACTGAAGTCAATGGGAATCGGGGGAGAACTCTCCCTTGGCTGGAGTCATACCTAGCACAAAGGAAGATGGTAGTGGTGGTTGAAGGTCAATCATCACAGTCCCAGGACATCACTGCAGGAGTTCCTCAGGGCAGTGTCTTAGGCCCAACCAAACCATCTTCAGCTGCTTCATCAATGACCTTCCCTCCAGCACAAGGTCAGAAATAGGGATGTTTGCTGATGACTGCACAGTGTTCAGTGTCATTCACAACTCCTCAAATAATGAAGCAGTCCATGCCCGCATGCAACAAGAGCTGGACAACGTTCAGGCTTGGGCTGATAAGTGGCAGGTAACATTCGCACCACACAAGTGCCAGGCAATGACTATCTCCAACAAGCGAGAGTCTAACCAGCAGCCCTTGACATTCAATGGCATTACCATCACTGAATCCCCCACCATCAACATCCTGGGGGTCACCATTGACCAGAAACTTAACTGGACCAGCCACATAAATACTGTGGCAACAAGAGCAGGTCAGAGGCTAGGTATTCTGTGGTGTCTCACCTCCTGACTCCCCAAAGCCTTTCCACCATCTACAAGGCACAAGTAGGGGGTGTGATGGAATACTCTCCACTTGTCTGGGTGAGCAAAAGGAAAAATATCTGTCATATTGGGCAGAAACAACAAAAACCCAAAGCAAACTCAATTGCTACTTGGCCCTAAACAGACAATACAACATAGCTGATTACCTGACCATGGTAAAGGATAACAAACTGAGAAGAACCTTGACAAGGTACAGACTTAGCGAACATAGCCTAGCGATCGAAAAAGGCAGACACAGGCAGACCAGGCTGCCAAGAGAAGACAGGATATGCTCTCACTGCAGTCAGGGAGTAGTTGAGACAGAGATGCACTTCCTCACAGTCTGTGGAAAATATCAGGGCATCAGAGAGAATTTCTATCAAAAATTCTCACAAATATGCCCTGAATTCAGAAATCTGACTGACAACCAAAAACTCCCATTCCTACTGGGGGAGGAGAGAAGCTGTGTAACACTGGCGGCACACTATGTTACAGCTTGCCATGAACAGAGGGACAACCAGTAAACTAAGACAAGAGTATATATAAACAAGGCGAAAATATATTTATAAACTCAGGGATATACCTGTTTATACACTGTATGAATGGAACCGCGTTTATGTGTTCAACCATAAATGTATTTTGATGCTTTGGCAACATAAGATGTACCTTATCATGCCAATAAAGCGATTTGTATTATTGTATTGTATTGTATTGAGTGCAGCTCCAACAACACTCAAGAAGTTCGACAACATCCAGGACAAAGCAGCCTGCTTAATTGGCACCCCATCCACCACCCTAAACATTCACTCCCTCCACCACCGGCGTACCGTTGCTGCAGTGTGTACAATGTACAAGACGCACTGCAGCAATTCGCTAAGGCTTCTTCGGCTGCACCTCCCAAACCCGCAACCTCTTCCAACTAGAAGGACAAGGGCAGCAGGCACATGGGAACACCACCACCTCCAAGTTCCCCTCCAAGTCACACACCATCCTGACTTAGAAATATATCGCCGTTCCTTCATCATTGCTGGGTCAAAATCCTGGAACTCCCTCCCTAACAGCACTGTGGGAGCACCTTCACCACACGGACTGCAGCGGTTCAAGAAGGCGGCTCAAGACTACCTTCTCAAGGGCAATTAGCGATGGGCAATAAATGCTGGCCTTTCCAGCGACGCCCACATCCCGTAAACGAATAAAAAAAAAGCGCTGGCCTCTTCAATGGGTCCTTTGGGGACGAGTACAATCTCTGCACAGTTGGGACTGGTGAAATTCACCAAAAATCAGGCCACTGTATTTGCATTAGATAACAGAACACAACCCTAAATAGAATTTACCTTTCATTGCCAAAGAATCTTGTCAAGATATCGAGGAGTTTTGTTGTAGTCTACAGTTCCTAGAAGGCCGCTGTGACAATCACAACATCTTTCATCGTGTGAACAGTCGCAAAGGCTCTTTCTTTTGGTTTGTACTCAAAGTTAGGCTTACATAAGAAATAGGAGCTGGAGTAGGCCACTTGGCCCCTGGAGCCTGCTCCGCCATTCAATAAGATCATGGCTGATCTTCTACCTCATCTCCACTTTCCTGCACTCTCCCCATATCCCTTTATTCCCTTAATATCCAAAAATCTATCGATTT
Source organism: Somniosus microcephalus (assembly GCF_052327205.1). Taxonomy (NCBI): domain Eukaryota; kingdom Metazoa; phylum Chordata; class Chondrichthyes; order Squaliformes; family Somniosidae; genus Somniosus; species Somniosus microcephalus. The sequence goes on along the minus strand of NC_140999.1, from coordinate 63,938,818 downwards.
CTGCCTTGAATATAATCAACGACTGATGGGAGCAGAAATAACTTTCGGTGAATTGACATAAATTTTTTAGTGACTGCGTTGCTGTGCCCTTTTAATCACAGCTCTCAGTTTCTGTCAGGAAGAGTGAGGATATGGCAGTCTAAGAGGAAAGGGCAGTCTGAGAGGAAAGGGCAGTCTGAGAGGAAAGGGCAGTCTCAGAGGAAAGGGCAGTCTGAGAGGATACGGCAGTCTGAGAGGAAAGGGCAGTCTCAGAGGAAAGGGCAGTCTGAGAGGATACGGCAGTCTGAGAGGAAAGGGCAGTCTGAGAGGAAAGGGCAGTCTCAGAGGAAAGGGCAGTCTGAGAGGAAAGGGCAGTCTGAGAGGAAAGGGCAGTCTGAGAGGAAAGGGCAGTCTGAGAGGAAAGGGCAGTCTGAGAGGAAAGGGCAGTCTGAGAGGAAAGGGCAGTCTGAGAGGAAAGGGCAGTCTGAGAGGAAAGGGCAGTCTGAGAGGAAAGGGCAGTCTGAGAGGAAAGGGCAGTCTGAGAGGAAAGGGCAGTCTGAGAGGAAAGGGCAGTCTCAGAGGAAAGGGCAGTCTGAGAGGAAAGGGCAGTCTGAGAGGAAAGGGCAGTCTAAGAGGAAAGGGCAGTCTGAGAGGAAAGGGCAGTCTGAGAGGAAAGGGCAGTCTCAGAGGATACGGCAGTCTAAGAGGAAAGGGCAGTCTGAGAGGAAAGGGCAGTCTCAGAGGAAAGGGCAGTCTAAGAGGAAAGGGCAGTCTCAGAGGAAAGGGCAGTCTGAGAGGAAAGGGCAGTCTGAGAGGAAAGGGCAGTCTCAGAGGAAAGGGCAGTCTAAGAGGAAAGGGCAGTCTCAGAGGAAACGGCAGTCTGAGAGGAAAGGGCAGTCTGAGAGGAAAGGGCAGTCTGAGAGGAAAGGGCAGTCTGAGAGGAAAGGGCAGTCTGAGAGGAAAGGGCAGTCTCAGAGGAAAGGGCAGTCTGAGAGGAAACGGCAGTCTGAGAGGAAAGGGCAGTCTGAGAGGAAAGGGCAGTCTGAGAGGAAAGGGCAGTCTGAGAGGAAAGGGCAGTCTGAGAGGAAAGGGCAGTCTCAGAGGAAAGGGCAGTCTGAGAGGAAAGGGCAGTCTCAGAGGAAACGGCAGTCTAATGGTTATGTTACTGGACTAGAAATCCAGAGAATGCAAGATGAAATCCCACTGTGGTAGTATGAGAATTTGAATTCAGTTTGGAAAAAAACCTGGAGTAAAAGTGACCATGAAGCTATCCGATTGTCATAATTAAGGGATTAGGGAAGCGAACCTGTTGTCCTTTCGCCTGTCCGGCCTATATGTGACTCCAGTCCCACACTAACATGGTTGACACCTGATTACCCTCTAAAGAGGCCGAGTAAGCCATTCAGTTGCATCACACAGAAGAAGGCCCAGCACCACTTTCTCAGGGCAATGAGCGATGGGCAATAGCGTTGCCCAAATCCCGGGAGTGAATATAAATGGGTTACCTTGCAGAGACAATGGCATGGTGGTCGGAGCCGGAGCAGATATCCTGTGTGATGTATGGGTTGTTGTCACACGAGATGCCATGGAGGGTGTAGTTTGGCTTGCACACTGTTAGGAAAAAGGGGGCGTGGTAGCCGGTTGCCAGCTGTATGATGTCAGTCACTAGGGCTGTAGCACAGAGTCCGAAGACATGTACTCCTGCAAAACCACAATGGAAAGATTATCTCAGATACTAAGTATAACCACACCCCATACTGAAAAAAATAAACGTATAGCAGCCATCCCTGACCCCGCCGTGACCCCGGCCCTGGGCCGAGGGTCATTAGGGATGCCCGACAGCAAGCGGGAGCCCACCAGTTACCCTTCTGCAGCGTCGCCATATTAAAGGGACAGAAGAGCCCTGAAGACTTCAACTTATTGCCCACTGAAAGGCTCAGCCGAGACCAAGGCCTTCAGCAGGTAAATGCTGGGAGCTGAAATGAGGCCATGTCTGTTAAATCTGTGAGTTGTTCAAGTAATTAATACTCAGACTTAATCAGTAACAATAAAGCAGGTCTTTACTGGTTGGAGGTAGGGACTACACGTAGGTCTTTACTTCATGCCCACAGGCGGGAACTGAGGGGAGATCAGTACCCACAGTACTATTTATACCCCTATGGCCAGGAGTGGTACTGCGTATCACTACGCCCAACAAGTAGTGCAGTCCTGTCCATAGGTTCAAAGTAGCACACATATTACATACACAACATTCCTCCCTTCCTAGCTTTACAGTCATCTCCCCATTTAACATAACGTAATAACATATATACATATATAACTTCAGGTTTACATAACAGAATAACATAGATACATAGATAACTTCATGTCAAAACAGATCACAGATTCAGTCTCTGCGGAAAACAGTTCACAGATTCAATCTCTGTGGTGGAGTCGGTTCACGTTGCTGGAGTGACTCATTCAATAGTCCTTCCATGGATTTAACAGTTTGAACTTCCGAACTGAATTGGCTCCGTTCGGAGGGACCACGTGTGTGATCTGGTAGAGGTAATAATGGTTCAGATGGGTCATCTTCTGTTTCGACTTTTCCTTTTCTGCTTCTTGGAGACTCTCTGGGCTCCACTGTCAGCTGCCAGCTGCATGCGCAGTTCCTCCTTCTCTTCTTCCTTTTTCCGTAGTAGAGCCACCTTCTCCCGATGTTCCGTAGACTTTCGGTGCTCCTCCATGATTTCTGTATGGTGGGAGTCGAAGTTACAAGTTGGGCAGGACAGGACATAGTAATATTCGGTGTCGTCCTGATCTAGGCCAGCGAGAGGGTCTTCTATTTCCTCCATACCCAGCTGGGCGTTAGCCAGCTTTTGTTCCAAGTCCAGACATCTTTCCTGAAGAGACTTCTTCATGCGTACCTCTTCATCCAGCTTTTTCTGGGCTTTCAGCAAGTCGTTTACTAATGACCTCATTTGAGATTTTACTACTTCAACTTCTTTTGGAGATTGATTGATCGGACTATTCAATCCCTCTACCGGAGCAGCTGTTTCAGCGGTCTGTTGTTCTACGTTGACGTGAGTCAGCGTACTTTTGGCATCCAAGGGCTGCTCTGTTGCAGTCATCTCAGTCTGTGTTGCCACCTCAGCTCTTCCAATAACCTTTGAGAGCTCCGAACCCCTTTCGTTTGAATATTGAAGTTCGTGTTCAAGTTTTTCCCATTTCAGAGTCCTGTCCTTCAGCATATGCAGGAGTTGGCTGACCGTTAACTCCTCTGACATCAGACGTTTTGTGTGCTCCTGCTCCATTTTCTCCATCAGCTGCTTCTGTTGTCTTTCCAGATTCTCCAACTCTATATCAAAGAACTCTTTTGTTGCATTCAACTCTTGCTCACAACGGCGAAGCATTTGTTCTAATTGCTGTTGTAGTTTGAAATGGAGTTGAGTTCGAGCCCGGTGTCCCTCAGAAATGGGCACATCAGTAGACTTGCCAGACTCAGAATCCACAGTTAAACTATGTTGTTGTTGCTCAGTGGAATTCTGTGCTGAAACTTTGTCTTTTGCACCTGAGTTGGGCTTACCATCATCCGTTCCAGTGTCTGGGCCGACTATCTTCACCGAGTTCTCACTCGTTATTGTTTGTAGGAAATGCCAGTCCATATTCATTTTCCTAATCCACTCCCGTCCTAGTAGTGGAGAACCTCCTTCAGATATCACATATAAGTCCATTATTTGACTGTCTTCGCCCTTGTGGACCACTGCAACCTCTATTTTCCCGATGGGGTACACTCTTTGCCCCATGTATGTTTTCAATATAATCCCCGTATCCTGTAGGGGAATATGTTGGAATAACTTTCCGTAATCTTTCTTATTTATGACCGTCAATGCCGATCCAGTGTCCAATTCCAGTTTTACTTGGACTCCTTCTATCTGAAGAGTGACCCAAATTGTCTGGAGGTCTGCACCCTTACCAGCGTTGAGTACTCTTAAGCTAGCCAGTTCATTACTGCTAGCGTCTGAATCGGACTCCTGTTCGGTCACCTTGTGTACCTTTGCGTATTTTCCTTGCGGTGACTTCTTGTTGCTGGTCTTCTTCCCTGACCTGCATACTCTAGCTATATGTCCAAGCCTACCACAAGTTCTACATTCTTGGTTTTTAAACCAACACTGGTTCTGATCATGCGTTGTCTTTCCACAACGATAACATTTGCCAGAACTCACACCCAATTTGTGTGCACTGAGCTCCGGTGACCGTAGCTGCATTACTGCCGTGCCTCTCGCTGCGGCTTTGTGTGCTGCTGCCATAGTGACCGCCTTCTCAAGCGTCAGCTCATTCTCCTCGAGCAGTCGCTTTTGTGTATCCTGTTTAAATAAACCACACACAAATTTGTCTCGAAGTGCCTCTGTCAGTCCCGTTCCAAACTGGCAATATTTCGCTAATTTACGCAATTCCAGCAAATAACCAGCATTGCTTTCATGCTGTAGCTGCCTTCTGTCGTAAAATTTAAATCGTTCCGCTAGCATCAGCGGCATGGGGTTTAGATGATCTTTCAGGACAGTAACAATCTCATCGAACGTCTTATCCGCCGGTTCATCTGGTGATAACAGGTGTTTCAATTGCCCGTATGTCTTCGCACCCATTAAATTTAATAATGTTAGAGCTTTATCTTGGTCACGAATTTTATTGGCCTTACAATAATTTTTTACTCTTTCAACATATATGGCCCAATCTTCGAGGTCACTATCAAAGGTGCTAATATTCCCGTGTTTAGGCATTGTAGATTTGCAATTTCTCGGATTTTTTTTTTTTACTGCTATCCAAGATGGCGGCTTCCCGCTCTTGCCGTCGTCCTCCGCCCACAAAATGGCGGTTTTCCCGCGCTTGGCGGTCTTCACCCGTCCCCCAACGCCGTCTCCCTTCAGCCCCCGAGTGCGGCCCTTATCTTCGCCGCGATCGCCCGAGTGCAGCCCTTATCAGCGGATGCGATCGCTGGATCGCGAAGCGGCTCTCGGCTCTTATCAGGAGATGCGATCGCTCCATTGAAACGCCTCCCGCTCGAAGCGGCTCTCGCGCCCTATTCCTCCAGCTCCCCCAGCCCCGTTCGTGCGGCCAACGCGGTCGACTGCCTGTCGCGTCGCTGCCCGGCTCAGACAACGGCTTACCCACCACCAAGCTGGAGAAGAAGCTGACGGTCGCCGATGGAGGCTCCGAGGTCAGGATGTCTTCCAGTGGGGTGGAGAGGATGGAAACCTCTCTGCAACGTCCTGGCTGTGGACGAAGCTGCCGTGGAGTGACTGCCGCAGGGTCCGAATCAGACTCGTCGCCAGTGTTAAATCTGTGAGTTGTTCAAGTAATTAATACTCAGACTTAATCAGTAACAATAAAACAGGTCTTTACTGGTTGGAGGTAGGGACTACACGTAGGTCTTTACTTCATGCCCACAGGCGGGAACTGAGGGGAGATCAGTACCCACAGTACTATTGATACCCCTATGGCCAGGAGTGGTACTGCGTATCACTACGCCCAACAAGTAGTGCAGTCCTGTCCATAGGTTCAAAGTAGCACACATATTACATACACAACAATGTCAAGGCCCTCTCGCTCCAGTCCCACCACTAGCCAGGGGACTACACCCAGATTTCACCTGGCGGTCCCGAGGAGCAGCAGGAACAGGGATGGACAAGAGGGAAATGCATCCAAAACTTGGGTCCTGCCCACCAGTCGTCATTTGCATGTAGCGGGTGGGGAGCGAGCGGCCACCAGTGATCTGGGCGGAGGCCGGAAATTCAGGTCAGGATGGTGAGGAGGCGATAGTCCTCACCACCCAATTTTACCTCCTTTTGCATCGCTGGTGAAGGAAAATCCACCTGGAAGCCTCCAACTTTGAGCATACTGACCCAAGAAAGTCACAGGTTGAATCCCTGGCCTGTACTGAGTTAGCTTACCTCAGCCAGGGGCAGAGGCTGAGGCATTTTCTGGGTAAGGAAAGGGGGAGTCCTGCTGCTGTACAGTGACGACATACCCTGGAAACATACACATGTGGACAAGATCAGACTCAGGCTTGAGTGTCAGCCAGGGCTCAGTTGGTAGCACACTCGCCTCTGAGTCAGGAGGTTGTGGGTTCATAGTCCCACTCCAGAGACTTGAGCACAAAATTTCTAGGCTAATACACCAGTGCAGTGCTGAGCGAGTGCTGGAGGTGCTGTCTTTTGGATGAGATGTTAAACCGAGGCCCCATCTGCTCTCTCGGGTAGACGTAGACGATCCCAGGGCACTATTTTGAAGAAGAGCAAGGGAGTTCTCCCCGATGTCCTGGCCAATATTTATCCCTCAATCAACATCACTAAAAAACAGATTATCTGGTCATTTTCACATTGCTATTTGTGGGAGCTTGCTGTGCGCAAGTTGGCTGATGCATTTCCTACATTACAACAGTGACTACACTTCAAAAAGTACTTTACTGGCTGTAAAGTGCTTTGGGACATTTGGTGCTCGTGAAAGGCGCTATAGAAATGCAAGTCTTTCTTTTGGCTCTTAGGCTTTCCAATAGTCCACTGATACTCATCGCCAAGTCCCACAGGAGAATAATGGTCACTTTGGGTGAGATACCAGAGAGGGACAGCTGCTTATGGAACCACACCCAGTGAGAGAGCCAATACCATCTGGTGAGAAGGTAAGAAAGTGGAGTGATATAAGTGATAATCCATCACACTCTCATTCTTCAAGTGGCTCTAGCGGTTCAAAGAGAATGGAATGAAAAAGACCATTTGGCTCATTGAACCACTCCTTTCAACTTAATCTCCTGAGGGAGGTAACTCCAGGGGAAAGCTCCCAAGAAGAGGAAGCTGTGAAAAACCTTCACCAGGAGGAAAGCAAAGTCACTCCAAGATGTCAATCTCAAACATAACTGACATTATTCAGATAGTTATAGAAACTGCCCGATTTTATTTACATAGAACTGACAGCACAGAAACAGGCCAACAGGTCTACGCAAGTGTTTATGCTCCACACGAGCCTCCTCCCACCCGACTTCATCTCACCCTATCAGCACATCCTTCTATTCCTTTCCCCCTCATGTACTTATCTAGCTTTCCCTTAAATGCATCTGTGCTACCGTTTCTGGTTTCTGGTGATCGATCCACAATGGCAGTCTTATGCCTGGACAGCATACTGAAAATCTACCGCCATCGTGTGATGACTGCATAAAAATCCATCAAAATAAAATGAAGAGGTTGGGAACCATTTTAACCATTGGTAACTGTGACGAAGCTGGTATTTGGTACCTCAACCTTGTTACTTTATCAATCTGTCTAGGCTCCAGTCCCGGACTGAGAATCTACGACCACACTGATGTGACATCAACCGGCACACTCTATGTAGCTATTACCTCCCAAATTAGTGGTAATTAATGCTGAACTTTGTGCTATGGGCTCATCGCAATGAGATCTGAATTAAACCTGTCAGAATTTATTTCCCTTTAGGCTTCGGCAGCCTCCAGAGGATGGTGATGTTGTGTTAAACTCTCAGCACTGAATAGAAACAGAGGCCCAATAATAAGCAGGCACGAACACAATGCGCTACCTGTTTTGACTTCTTTTTTGCCGATTCGACTCTCTATCTGTTTTCTACAGGGAGAATTATTCATAGATGCAAGTCTCCGACTAGGCAGCAAGATCTCTCTGGGGAAAACGGCCCAGATTGCAACGAGATCAACAAAGAAAAAACTTTCTTTGAAGTGCAGGGCAAGGAAGCAGATGTTAGCTTTCAAATTCATTACCATTCTAAATCAAATGCAGAAATGACCTTTTATGTTAGTGAATGGGAGTCAAAGCCACATTGAGGCAGAACGGACTGCTGAAAATCCCCCCAAATGAAATAAATTGTCGGACATTTCAGACATCTAATCTGTTCTGTTCTCAATTTAAAACAGGCTCTTAAGAGGCCCGAGTTTATATTCTTCGATGATGAGACTAAGACAGCGCATGTTACATGGCAGCTGTGGCTCAGTGGTAGAACTCTCACCTCTGAAAGGCTGTAGGTTTAAGTCCCACTCCAGAGACTTGAGCACAAATTCTAGGCTGACACTGCAATGCAGTACTGAGGGAGTGCTGCACCGTCGGAGGTGCCATCTTTCGGAAGAGATGCTAAACCCCCTCAGGTGAATGTAAAAGATCCCACGGCAGTATTTTGAAAAAAAGCAGTGGAGTTCTCCCCAGTGTCCTGGCCAATATTTATCCCTCAACCAACATCACTAAAACAGATTATCTGGAAATTTTTCTAAATGCTGTTCATGGGTGCTTGCTGTGCCAAATTGGCTGCCGCGTTTTCCTATGTTACAACAATGACTACATTTCAAAAGTACTTCATTGGCAGTAAAGCACTTTGGGATGTCCTGAGGTCATGAAAAGCGTTATGGAAATGCAAGTTCTTTCTTCCTTTTTACTTTTTTCCCCACAGAGAGGCTAAACAAATTGGCCATTTATCTGAAACAGTGTCTGAGTATCAATAGCAGAGGTCGACCCTTATAACACCAATCAGTGAGAGTGTAGTTATACCAGCACACAACTCACCTGTGTGCACCATCCACTTGCAAAGGTGTCTGGGTGTTATACAACTAGACCTCAAATACTGGGAAATGCTGATCACATGATGTGCCAGGTTGCCAGGAAGAGTGGTCGAGGCCGGGATGCCCGACTCATTTGAGAAACAGCTCGCTGCTACAATGGAAAATCAATAGGGTTGGATTTAAATGGACAGTAGGGTGTTCTTCCACAAGGCCTATTTCATGAAAACCCAACCAATTCACTATGGAGGTGCCAGTGAGTTGGAGTCAGTGTTAGCCCTCAACTTGAACGAGACAGGTTATGTTCAACCAATGTAATTCAGGATTGAAAGAAATAATTTGCATTTATACAGTGGCTTTCCTGACGCCCCAAAGGACTTCACAGCCAATGAAATACTGTTGAAGTGTAGTCACTGTTGTGATGTAGGGAAACACACTACCCAATTTGCAGACAGCAAGCTCCCACAAACAGCAATGAGATAATGACCAGATAATTCGCTTTATGTGATAATGGCCCAGAAATTCGGGTCGGAGGCTTCCCGCGGGTGCAAGCCTCCGACCTGCACTTACATAGCGCGCTGGCCATTGTGCTGTGGGCCCACATGGGATTCCGATCCTGGGCCTGCTCCAACTGCCGGCGCACAGTGCTTGCATATCCCAGGGGCGCAGTTAGTTCGAAGCGTCCCCTGGGATCACGTGAGCCATGGAGAGCCAACGGTAGCAGGGAATGCCCATTCATAAATTTGACAGGAAGAGCTGTCAAAACTATAAATACAAATCAGCCCCAAAACATAATTAAAACTTCAAATAAATGAAAAAAAACATCACATTTTAAAATAACTATAAATTACATAAAATAACTATTTTAAACAATAATTTAAATTTTTGAAAAAATTAATTACAGTTTCTAACGGAGCTAAAAATAAACTTATCTTTCTTTAACGTATTTAAAAATAATAAACCGGTGGAAAAAATGTTTTAATTGTAATTAATTCACCACTTACCTTGTTAAAAGCAGGCCTTGCGACTGCTTTTTAAAAGCATAACTCCTGGAGACTTACCCTCCTGGAGAAAGCTGCAAAAAAAACGTAAGTTCCATGCGCACGCGCTGCCTCTCCTGCGCACGCGTTCCACCTCTTAATCCCTTCTTTCAGGGGAACGGAAGTTCCGGTTTCCAGCGCATGCGTAGTGCATGCACGAAATGGGCACTTTCGTTGGGCCTACGCGTGAGTACCCAGCGCGTACTCACCCGTGGGGACCTGAATTTCTGGGCCAATATATTGTGATGCACAAGGCATTGCAGCTGTGTGGGACAGGCTGGATGGAGCAGGGGGTCTCTTCCTGTCAGTCATTGTTTGCATGTTTGAACATAACCTCTGTCTGCACTGTGCTACCAGAGCACTCTCTAGTGAGCAAAGCCTGGAGTATAGAGATTAATGGCACAATCCCGCGCACACAGCAGGGAAACTATGCCCAGTATTGGTTGGGGATACGGCGAGCCCTGATTTCCTATCTGTGCTCCCTGGGAACACAGGATCACGGAATAGGCCCTATACAGCAAAATAGGATCATGTACCTGTCTGAACATGCAGCCAGTGCTACTGATGGGTAAAGTCTTTCTCAACACACTTTAACTGGACATTTGAGAGTTGAAGACAAAGATACCCACTCCTTTAACTCTGATGTATCCCTTCATCCAGCCACTGCACTATTACCAGCAGAGCCATCAGCCATTACAATCCTAAACTGTGGAATTCTCTTGAAAAAACACCTCCACTTAGCCTCACATTCAAACGCCTCCTTGAAGCCTATCTCTCCAACACTCCCAGTCACCTCCCCTCCCCACTAACCCTTCTCATCCAGTTAGTGATGAAATCTGCTCCACCACACATATTCTACCGAGGACCTCACAGAATCTAAGGCAGAGGATATTTTGCTAACATGGCATCATGGACCTATGGTTCCCAAAGCTCTCCACCACTGGGGCCTTTCCTTGCATCATGTCTGGGTCTATCGTAGACTCATTGATTGAGACTGATTGCCGTGATTAGCCAACAACTCCATTATCTTATCATGTGACTGCCAGGATGGTCGAGGATTAACTGGAATGGACCTTGGTCTTTCTTTGCCTAACAATTCCTATGTTCCTATTAAATAACTTCACAGACAGCATGCACAGTATTAGTGAACCTACCAACAAACCTTACAGTCCGCCTGAGGAAGGAGTTGAAGTTGCAGCCTCCCGCGTTAATGCTGCCCTCAGAACCTTCTTTATTCTTCAGTTTTGATTGGCAACAATAGACAATCCCTTCTCCAATCATAATCTGGAGTGGAAGACCACACACAGGAAAGGTACAATGAGAAAAATGGCTGCAACCTATACTATAATTAAACGTGGCCTTTATTCAGATACCTGTAAACAACACCAACCACTTGGATTTATATTGTGCCCTTAACATAACAAAGTGTCCCAATGAGCTGCACGGTAGGGAGGGGGGAGGGCTGGGACTGAGCAGCACGTAACAGTTCAGGGGAGATGACTGAGAGGATGGTTTCTCCTATTTGAATTTCGTGGGCCTAAAGGTTGAGAAGGCTTGACTTCGCTGGTGGATAAGTCTTAGATCAGAACACCAAGATCTGCTGGCATTGGCAACTTGAGACATGTGCAGATTGTAGGGACAGTGGTTTAAACTTTAAGCGGTAAATTACATGCGGGGCCTTCTCCCGCTGCAACTTCGGTGGAAGATCAGCAGAAATCCCAGAGAAGCGGTGTCAACGGCCACTCCTGCCATTTCTCACATGTCTCTGCCTTGGTTACGACGTGAGATGGGGAGAAGTCCCACAGAAATTCTACCCCTATACTTAGCCTCTGAGGTTCCACAACACTCAGCTACAGAGGCCACAAAACCAAATTGGAAACCTGAGCAAACTTCTTCACATGCCCTCAATCAGCAGAATATCACCTTTGGGGGAGCCGAGAGGTGAAAGATTGTCAACTGATCTGAAGATTACAACAGGCAGAACTTACTGTAATCTTCAGATTGGTTGATTGAAAGAATTCTTTTTGTTTCCCAATGTGCTCCGGAGATGAGATAATGGGGTTAGTAAGAGTTCCATGTTACTTCTAATTGAGGTGTTTATGATGATTAAAGGAGTTGATAGAGAGAAACTATTTCCTCTGGTGGGGGAGTCCAGGACAAGGGGGGCATAATCTTAAAATTAGAGCTGGGCCATTCAGGGGTGATGTCGGGGAGCACTTCTTCACACAAAGGGTAGTGGAAATCTGGAACTCTCTCCCCCAAAAAGCTGTTGAGGCTGGAGATCAATTGAACATTTCAAAACTGTGATTGATAGAGTTTTGTTGGGTAAGGGTATTAAGGCATACTGAACCAAGGTGGGTAGATGGAGTTGAGGTACAGATTAGCTATGATCTAACTGAATGGTGGGTCAGGTTCGAGGGGTTGAATGGCCCACTCCTGTTCCTATGTCATGTCAAGCAGTTCCTTCATCGTCGCTGGGGCAAAATCCTGGAATTCTCTCCCTAACAGCACTGTGGGAGTATCTTCGCCACACGGACTGCAGCGGTTCAAGAAGATGGCTCATCACCACCTTCTCAAAGGCAATTAGGGATTGACAGTACAGCGACGCCCACATCTCGTGAATACATTTTTAAAAAGTACTCATTGAGCATACCCTAAGCTACTTACAGAGGCCGCTGGACCAGCAAATGCCAAGCTGAGGAGCATCAGTAATGGGATGAGTTCCTCACTGGGTTCCACGTAGGGCATGCTCAGCGCACGGTCAAAGCACTGGAAGCCCACTTTGGCAGGTCTGAATAGATCCGTTAGTTCCAGGAAGTAAAGTGTAACGATCGATGACGCCACAATCGGAAGCTGCAATATGAACATTAAATATTAATAGCTCAGCAGAGCACTCACTTATATATCATCAACACCTCACACTCTCAACAATATGACAAAAAGCAGCAAATTTCATTTAATCGGTCCCTTGCCTCAGAGTCGGAAAATGTGGCATCAAGCCCCACTATGGATTTCAGCACAGAATCTAGCCGACAGTGCAGTACTGAGGGAGTGCTGCACTGTTGGAGGTGTCATCTTTCAAATGAGACGTTAAACCGAGGTCCCATCTTCCTGCGCAAGTGGATGTCAAAGATGCCATGGCCACTATTCCAAGAAGTGCTAGAAATTCTCCCGGTAATTCTTACTGCACTTCAAAAATAAATGGTTGTAAATGCATTGAGGTGTTCCAGTGCACTTGAAGCGTTCGACGACCAGTGATCACCGATAATAGAGTGACTTATAGGGGGAAAAAGGCGCTAATGAGCTGCAGAGCAACTAGCGCCCGGCTGCAGCGATGTTTGCGCCACTCGCAAAATTGACCAGACATTTTGCGGTGGCGCTAAACACTAACGCCACGATCTCCTGCGCCGGCAGATCATGATGTCAGTCGAGCGTGCAACGCCCTGGTAGCACCCAGGACCGGATATTTGAGTGGTGCCCCCTGCCTTACCGCCTGCCACTAGCAACGACAGGTTGAGGGGCACGTTTTGCAGTCAGGAAGGGACCGGGGGAGCGCTATTTAAAGGTAACTGCTTCCTGCCTTTTTTTGGTCGGCGACATTTTTGCACCACGCATTCTGAGCGAGAGAGAGAGAGAGACTTCTGGAGAGATTCAACGCTGTGTGGAGGAGTTTTCGGTACTGAGCAGCACTTTGCAGGTTCATTTTGATTTGACCTTCCTTGCATCGATTTAGATGAGACTGTGGGGGCTGCACTCTGAGCTCTTTCCCTGGTCCTCTCCATTGTTCTTTCCAGCAGATTTGATGTACAGGTCTCTCCAGGCCGAGTTTCAAGGCTGCAATGAGCAGGATGTGGATGGGGAGCAAGATCGACCCTCCCCTTTAAGAACTGGTCAGCGCCAGTGTGTCTGTGTTCCATTGCTGACTGACATCACATGAGCTCCGCCAGCGCTCTGAGGTAGCGCCTCGCTCCTCGGCGTTAGCGCCTTAAGATGGGTGTGCAGCGCCTGATTTAGCGCTCCAATCACCTCCGGGGCGAGAGAAGCCAAGTTTGCTGTCAGAGGCGATAATTAGCGGCAGGCGCAAAACTTTGTGCCCTGGCCGATAATTGCACCCCAAACGGAGCGATACTGAATTTCTCCCCCATAGTCTTTTACCACGGAGCCTCACAGGAGTGTTATCAGGTAAAAATTAACGCTGAGCCAGAGAAGGAGACATCAGGACAGGTGGCCAAACGTTTGGTCAAAGCGGTAGGTTTTAAGAATCAACTTAAAGGAGGAGAGAGGTGGAGAGACAAAGGGGTTTAGGGAGGTAATTCCAGAGCTTAGGCCCTAGACAGCTGAAGGCACGGCCACCAATGGTGGAGCAATTAAAATCAGGGACGCGCAAGAGGCCAGAATTAGAGGAGCGCAGAGATCTCTGAGGGTTGTGGGGCTGGAGGAGATTACAGAGATAGGGAGGGGCGAGGCCATGGAGGGATTTGACCACAATGATAAGAATTTTTAAATCGAGGCGCTGCTTAACCGGGAGCCAATGTAGGTCAGCGAGCACAGGGGTGATGGATGAATGGGACTTGGTGTGAGTTAGGACACGGGGCAGTGAGCACAGGGGTGATGAGTGAACGGGACTTGGTGTCAGTTAGGACACGGGGCAGTGAGCACAGGGGTGATGGGTGAACGGGACTTGGTGTGAGTTAGGACACGGGGCAGCGAGCACAGGGTTAATGGATGAACAGGACTTGGTGTGAGTTAGGACACGGGGCAGTGAGCACAGGGGTGATGGATGAACGGGACTTGGTGTGAGTTAGGACACGGGGCAGTGAGCACAGGGGTGATGGATGAACGGGACTTGGTGTGAGTTAGGACACGGGGCAGCGAGCACAGGGTTAATGGATGAACAGGACTTGGTGTGAGTTAGGACACGGGGCAGTGAGCACAGGGGTGATGGATGAACGGGATTTGGTGTGAGTTAGGACACGGGTCAGCGAGCACAGGGGTAATGGATGAACGGGACTTGGTGTGAGTTAGGACACGGGGCAGTGAGCACAGGGGTGATGGATGAACGGGATTTGGTGTGAGTTAGGACACGGGTCAGCGAGCACAGGGGTAATGGATGAACGGGACTTGGTGTGAGTTAGGACACGGGGCAGTGAGCACAGGGGCGATGGATGAACGGGACTTGGTGTGAGTTAGGACACGGGGCAGCGAGCACAGGGGCGATGGATGAACGGGACTTGGTGTGAGTTAGGACACGGGTCAGCGAGCATAGGGGCGATGGATGAACGGGACTTGGTGTGAGTTAGGACACGGGGCAGTGAGCACAGGGGTGATGGATGAACGGGACTTGGTGTGAGTTAGGACACGGTCCGCGAGCACAGGGGCAATGGATGAACGGGACTTGGTGTGAGTTAGAACACGGGTCAGCGAGCACAGGGGCGATGGATGAACGGGACTTGGTGTGAGTTAGGACACGGGGCAACGAGCACAGGGGTGATGGGCGAACGGGACTTGGTGTGAGTTAGGACACGGGCAGCGAGCACAGGGTTAATGGATGAACAGGACTTGGTGTGAGTTAGGACGCGGGCAGCGAGCACAGGGGTGATGGATGAACGGGACTTGGTGTGAGATAGGACACGGGCAGCGAGCACAGGGGTGATGGATGAACGGGACTTGGTGTGAGATAGGACACGGGGCAGTGAGCACAGGGGTGAAGGATGAACGGGACTTGGTGTGAGTTAGGACACGGGCAGCGAGCACAGGGGTGATGGATGAACGGGACTTGGTGTGAGTTAGGGCACGGGGCAGTGAGCACAGGGGCGATGGGTGAACGGGACTTGGTGTGAGTTAGGACACGGGGCAGTGAGCACAGGGGTGATGGATGAACGGGACTTGGTGTGAGTTAGGACACGGGGCAGTGAGCAAAGTGGTGATGGATGAACGGGACTTGGTGTGAGTTAGGACACGGGGCAGTGAGCACAGGGGTGATGGGTGAACGGGACTTGGTGTGAGTTAGGACACGGGGCAGTGAGCACAGGGGTGATGGGTGAACGGGACTTGGTGCGAGTTAGGACATGGGCAGCGAGCACAGGGGTGATGGATGAACGGGACTTGGTGTGAGTTAGGGCATGGGGCAGGGAGCACCGGGGTGATGGATGAACGGGACTTGGTGTGAGTTAGGACATGGGTCAGAGAGCACAGGGGTGATGGATGAACGGGACTTGGTGTGAGTTAGGACGCGGGGCAGCGAGCACAGGGGTGATGGATGAATGGGACTTGGTGTGAGTTAGGGCATGGGGCAGGGAGCACAGGGGTGATGGATGAACGGGACTTGGTGTGAGTTAGGACATGGGTCAGTGAGCACAGGGGTGATGGATGAACAGGACTTGGTGTGAGTTAGGACACGGGGCAGGGAGCACAGGGGTGATGGATGAACGGGACTTGGTGTGAGTTAGGGCATGGGGCAGGGAGCACAGGGGTGATGGATGAACGGGACTTGGTGTGAGTTAGGACATGGGTCAGCGAGCACAGGGGTGATGGATGAACGGGGCTTGGTGTGAGTTAGGACACGGTCGGCGAGCACAGGGGTGATGGATGAACAGTACTTGGTGTGAGTTAGGACACGGGGCAGTGAGCACAGGGGTGATGGATGAACGGGACTTGGTGTGAGTTAGGACACGGGTCAGCGAGCACAGGGGCGATGGGTGAACGGGACTTGGTGTGAGTTAGGACACGGGGCAGTGAGCACAGGGGCGATGGATGAACGGGACTTGGTGTGAGTTAGGACACGGTCAGCGAGCACAGGGGTGATGGGTGAATGGGACTTGGTGCGAGTTAGGACACGGTCAGCGAGCACAGGGGTGATGGATGAACGGGACTTGGTGTGAGTTAGGACACGGGGCAGTGAGCACAGGGGCGATTGGTGAACGGGGCTTGGTGTGAGTTAGGGCACGGGGCAGTGAGCACAGGGGTGATGGATGAACGGGACTTGGTGTGAGTTAGGACACGAGGCAGTGAGCACAGGGGTGATGGATGAACGGGACTTGGTGTGAGTTAGGGCACGGTCAGCGAGCACAGGGATGATGGATGAACAGGACTTGGTGTGAGTTAGGACACGGGGCAGCGAGCACAGGGGCGATGGATGAACGGGACTTGGAGTGAGTTAGGACAAGGGGCAGTGAGCACAGGGGTGATGGGTGAACGGGACTTGGTGTGAGTTAGGACACGGGGCAGGGAGCACAGGGGTGATGGGTGAATGGGACTTGGTGTGAGTTAGGACACAGTCAGCGAGCACAGGGGTGATGGATGAACGGGACTTGGTGTGAGTTAGGACACGGGCAGTGAGCACAGGGGTGATGGGTGAACGGGGCTTTGTGCGAGTTAGGACACGGGCAGTGAGCACAGGGGTGATGGATGAACGGGACTTGGTGTGAGTTAGGACACGGGGCAGTGAGCACAGGGGTCATGGGTGAACGGGACTTGCTGTGAGTTAGGACACGGGGCAGTGAGCACTGGGGCGATGGGTGAACGGGACTTGGTGTGAGTTAGGACACGGGGCAGTGAGCACAGGGGCGATGGGTGAACGGGACTTGGTGTGAGTTAGGACACGGTCAGCGAGCACAGGGGCGATGGATGAACGGGACTTGGTGTGAGTTAGGACATGGTCAGCGAGCACAGGGGCAATGGATGAACAGGACTTGGTGTGAGTTAGGACACGGGGCAGTGAGCAAAGGGGGCGATGGGTGAATGGGACTTGTTGTGAGTTAAGACACGGGGCAGTGAGCACAGGGGGTGATGGATGAACGGGACTCGGTGCGAGTTAGGACACGGGGCAGCGAGCACAGGGGCGATGGATGAACAGGACTCGGTGTGAGTTAGGACACGGGGCAGTGAGCACAGGTGGTGATGGATGAACGGGACTCGGTGCGAGTTAGGACACGGGTCAGCGAGCACAGGGTTGATGGATGAACGGGACTTGGTGTGAGTTAGGACATGGGGCAGTGAGCACAGGGGTGATGGATGAACGGGACTTGGTGTGATTTAGGACACGGGGCAGTGAGCACAGGGGTGATGGATGGACGGGACTTGGTGTGAGTTAGGACACGGGGCAGCGAGCACAGGGGCGATGGATGAACGGGACTTGGTGTGAGTTAGGACACGGTCAGCGAGCACAGGGGTGATGGGTGAATGGGACTTGGTGCGAGTTAGGACACGGTCAGCGAGCACAGGGGTGATGGATGAACGGGACTTGGTGTGAGTTAGGACACGGGGCAGTGAGCACAGGGGCGATTGGTGAACGGGGCTTGGTGTGAGTTAGGGCACGGGGCAGTGAGCACAGGGGTGATGGATGAACGGGACTTGGTGTGAGTTAGGACACGAGGCAGTGAGCACAGGGGTGATGGATGAACGGGACTTGGTGTGAGTTAGGACACGGTCAGCGAGCACAGGGGCGATGGATGAACGGGACTTGGTGTGAGTTAGGACAAGGGGCAGTGAGCACAGGGGTGATGGGTGAATGGGACTTGGTGTGAGTTAGGACACGGGGCAGGGAGCACAGGGGTGATGGGTGAATGGGACTTGGTGTGAGTTAGGACACGGTCAGCGAGCACAGGGGTGATGGATGAACGGGACTGTGTGCGAGCTGCGGCACGGGGCAGCGAGCACAGGGGCAATGGATGAACGGGACTTGGTGTGAGTTAGGACACGGGCAGTGAGCACAGGGGTGATGGGTGAACGGGGCTTTGTGCGAGTTAGGACACGGGGCAGTGAGCACAGGGGTCATGGGTGAACGGGACTTGCTGTGAGTTAGGACACGGGGCAGTGAGCACTGGGGCGATGGGTGAACGGGACTTGGTGTGAGTTAGGACACGGGGCAGTGAGCACAGGTGCGATGGGTGAACGGGACTTGGTATGAGTTAGGACACGGGGCAGTGAGCACAGGGGCGATGGGTGAACGGGACTTGGTGTGAGTTAGGACACGGTCAGCGAGCACAGGGGTGATGGGTGAACGGGGCTTTGTGCGAGTTAGGACACGGGCAGTGAGCACAGGGGTGATGGATGAACGGGACTTGGTGTGAGTTAGGACACGGGGCAGTGAGCACAGGGGTCATGGGTGAACGGGACTTGCTGTGAGTTAGGACACGGGGCAGTGAGCACTGGGGCGATGGGTGAACGGGACTTGGTGTGAGTTAGGACACGGGGCAGTGAGCACAGGGGCGATGGGTGAACGGGACTTGGTGTGAGTTAGGACACGGTCAGCGAGCACAGGGGCGATGGATGAACGGGACTTGGTGTGAGTTAGGACATGGTCAGCGAGCACAGGGGCAATGGATGAACAGGACTTGGTGTGAGTTAGGACACGGGGCAGTGAGCAAAGGGGGCGATGGGTGAATGGGACTTGTTGTGAGTTAAGACACGGGGCAGTGAGCACAGGGGGTGATGGATGAACGGGACTCGGTGCGAGTTAGGACACGGGGCAGCGAGCACAGGGGCGATGGATGAACAGGACTCGGTGTGAGTTAGGACACGGGGCAGTGAGCACAGGTGGTGATGGATGAACGGGACTCGGTGCGAGTTAGGACACGGGTCAGCGAGCACAGGGTTGATGGATGAACGGGACTTGGTGTGAGTTAGGACATGGGGCAGTGAGCACAGGGGTGATGGATGAACGGGACTTGGTGTGATTTAGGACACGGGGCAGTGAGCACAGGGGTGATGGATGGACGGGACTTGGTGTGAGTTAGGACACGGGGCAGCGAGCACAGGGGCGATGGATGAACGGGACTTGGTGTGAGTTAGGACACGGTCAGCGAGCACAGGGGTGATGGGTGAATGGGACTTGGTGCGAGTTAGGACACGGTCAGCGAGCACAGGGGTGATGGATGAACGGGACTTGGTGTGAGTTAGGACACGGGGCAGTGAGCACAGGGGCGATTGGTGAACGGGGCTTGGTGTGAGTTAGGGCACGGGGCAGTGAGCACAGGGGTGATGGATGAACGGGACTTGGTGTGAGTTAGGACACGAGGCAGTGAGCACAGGGGTGATGGATGAACGGGACTTGGTGTGAGTTAGGACACGGTCAGCGAGCACAGGGGCGATGGATGAACGGGACTTGGTGTGAGTTAGGACAAGGGGCAGTGAGCACAGGGGTGATGGGTGAATGGGACTTGGTGTGAGTTAGGACACGGGGCAGGGAGCACAGGGGTGATGGGTGAATGGGACTTGGTGTGAGTTAGGACACGGTCAGCGAGCACAGGGGTGATGGATGAACGGGACTGTGTGCGAGCTGCGGCACGGGGCAGCGAGCACAGGGGCAATGGATGAACGGGACTTGGTGTGAGTTAGGACACGGGCAGTGAGCACAGGGGTGATGGGTGAACGGGGCTTTGTGCGAGTTAGGACACGGGGCAGTGAGCACAGGGGTCATGGGTGAACGGGACTTGCTGTGAGTTAGGACACGGGGCAGTGAGCACTGGGGCGATGGGTGAACGGGACTTGGTGTGAGTTAGGACACGGGGCAGTGAGCACAGGTGCGATGGGTGAACGGGACTTGGTATGAGTTAGGACACGGGGCAGTGAGCACAGGGGCGATGGGTGAACGGGACTTGGTGTGAGTTAGGACACGGTCAGCGAGCACAGGGGCGATGGATGAACGGGACTTGGTGTGAGTTAGGACATGGTCAGCGAGCACAGGGGCAATGGATGAACGGGACTTGGTGTGAGTTAGGACACGGGGCAGTGAGCACAGGGGGCGATGGGTGAATGGGACTTGTTGTGAGTTAGGACACGGGGCAGTGAGCACAGGGGGTGATGGATGAACGGGACTCGGTGCGAGTTAGGACACGGGGCAGCGAGCACAGGGGCGATGGATGAACAGGACTCGGTGTGAGTTAGGACACGGGGCAGTGAGCACAGGTGGTGATGGATGAACGGGACTCGGTGCGAGTTAGGACACGGGGCAGCGAGCACAGGGTTGATGGATGAACGGGACTTGGTGTGAGTTAGGACATGGGGCAGTGAGCACAGGGGTGATGGATGAACGGGACTTGGTGTGATTTAGGACACGGGGCAGTGAGCACAGGGGCGATGGATGGACGGGACTTGGTGTGAGTTAGGACACGGGGCAGCGAGCACAGGGGCGATGGATGAACGGGACTTGGTGTGAGTTAGGACACGGGGCAGTGAGCACAGGGGTGATGGATGAACGGGACTTGCTGTGAGTTAGGACACGGGGCAGTGAGCACAGGGGTCATGGGTGAACGGGACTTGCTGTGAGTTAGGACACGGGGCAGTGAGCACTGGGGCGATGGGTGAACGGGACTTGGTGTGAGTTAGGACACGGGGCAGTGAGCACAGGGGCGATGGGTGAACGGGACTTGGTATGAGTTAGGACACGGGGCAGTGAGCACAGGGGCGATGGGTGAACGGGACTTGGTGTGAGTTAGGACACGGTCAGCGAGCACAGGGGCGATGGATGAACGGGACTTGGTGTGAGTTAGGACATGGTCAGCGAGCACAGGGGCAATGGATGAACGGGACTTGGTGTGAGTTAGGACACGGGGCAGTGAGCACAGGGGGCGATGGGTGAATGGGACTTGTTGTGAGTTAGGACACGGGGCAGTGAGCACAGGGGGTGATGGATGAACGGGACTCGGTGCGAGTTAGGACACGGGGCAGCGAGCACAGGGGCGATGGATGAACAGGACTCGGTGTGAGTTAGGACACGGGGCAGTGAGCACAGGTGGTGATGGATGAACGGGACTCGGTGCGAGTTAGGACACGGGGCAGCGAGCACAGGGTTGATGGATGAACGGGACTTGGTGTGAGTTAGGACATGGGGCAGTGAGCACAGGGGTGATGGATGAACGGGACTTGGTGTGATTTAGGACACGGGGCAGTGAGCACAGGGGCGATGGATGGACGGGACTTGGTGTGAGTTAGGACACGGGGCAGCGAGCACAGGGGCGATGGATGAACGGGACTTGGTGTGAGTTAGGACACGGGGCAGTGAGCACAGGGGTGATGGATGAACGGGACTTGCTGTGAGTTAGGACACGGGGCAGTGAGCACAGGGGCGATGGGTGAACGGGACTTGGTGTGAGTTAGGACACAGGGCAGTGAGCACAGGGGGCGATGGGTGAACGGGACTTGGTGTGAGTTAGGGCACGGGGCAGTGAGCACAAGGGTGATGGGTGAACGGGACTCGGTGCGAGTTAGGACATGGGGCAGTGAGCACAGGGGTGATGGGTGAACGGGACTTGGTGCGAGTTAGGACATGGGCAGCGAGCACAGGGGTGATGGATGAACGGGACTTGGTGTGAGTTAGGGCATGGGGCAGGGAGC
The DNA here is from genome assembly GCF_052327205.1 of Somniosus microcephalus. NCBI lineage: Eukaryota > Metazoa > Chordata > Chondrichthyes > Squaliformes > Somniosidae > Somniosus > Somniosus microcephalus. The sequence continues at coordinate 63,916,915 of NC_140999.1, read as the reverse complement.
ACCGGGGTGATGGATGAACGGGACTTGGTGTGAGTTAGGACATGGGTCAGAGAGCACAGGGGTGATGGATGAACGGGACTTGGTGTGAGTTAGGACGCGGGGCAGCGTGCACAGGGGTGATGGATGAATGGGACTTGGTGTGAGTTAGGGCATGGGGCAGGGAGCACAGGGGTGATGGATGAACGGGACTTGGTGTGAGTTAGGACATGGGTCAGTGAGCACAGGGGTGATGGATGAACAGGACTTGGTGTGAGTTAGGACACGGGTCAGTGAGCACAGGGGTGATGGATGAACGGGACTTGGTGTGAGTTAGGACATGGGTCAGTGAGCACAGGGGTGATGGATGAACGGGACTTGGTGTGAGTTAGGACATGGGTCAGTGAGCACAGGGGTGATGGATGAACGGGACTTGGTGTGAGTTAGGACATGGGTCAGTGAGCACAGGGGTGATGGATGAACGGGACTTGGTGTGAGTTAGGACATGGGTCAGTGAGCACAGGGGTGATGGATGAACGGGACTTGGTGTGAGTTAGGACATGGGTCAGTGAGCACAGGGGTGATGGATGAACAGGACTTGGTGTGAGTTAGGACATGGGTCAGTGAGCACAGGGGTGATGGATGAACGGGACTTGGTGTGAGTTAGGACATGGGTCAGTGAGCACAGGGGTGATGGATGAACGGGACTTGGTGTGAGTTAGGACATGGGTCAGTGAGCACAGGGGTGATGGATGAACGGGACTTGGTGTGAGTTAGGACATGGGTCAGCGAGCACAGGGGTGATGGATGAACGGGGCTTGGTGTGAGTTAGGACACGGTCGGCGAGCACAGGGGTGATGGATGAACAGTACTTGGTGTGAGTTAGGACACGGGGCAGTGAGCACAGGGGTGATGGATGAACGGGACTTGGTGTGAGTTAGGACACGGGTCAGCGAGCACAGGGGCGATGGGTGAACGGGACTTGGTGTGAGTTAGGACACGGGGCAGTGAGCACAGGGGCGATGGATGAACGGGACTTGGTGTGAGTTAGGACACGGTCAGCGAGCACAGGGGTGATGGGTGAATGGGACTTGGTGCGAGTTAGGACACGGTCAGCGAGCACAGGGGTGATGGATGAACGGGACTTGGTGTGAGTTAGGACACGGGGCAGTGAGCACAGGGGCGATTGGTGAACGGGGCTTGTTGTGAGTTAGGGCACGGGGCAGTGAGCACAGGGGTGATGGATGAACGGGACTTGGTGTGAGTTAGGACACGAGGCAGTGAGCACAGGGTTGATGGATGAACGGGACTTGGTGTGAGTTAGGACACGGTCAGCGAGCACAGGGATGATGGATGAACGGGACTTGGTGTGAGTTAGGACACGGGGCAGCGAGCACAGGGGCGATGGATGAACGGGACTTGGTGTGAGTTAGGACAAGGGGCAGTGAGCACAGGGGTGATGGGTGAACGGGACTTGGTGTGAGTTAGGACACGGGGCAGGGAGCACAGGGGTGATGGGTGAATGGGACTTGGTGTGAGTTAGGACACGGTCAGCGAGCACAGGGGTGATGGATGAACGGGACTGTGTGCGAGCTGGGGCACGGGGCAGCGAGCACAGGGGCAATGGATGAACGGGACTTGGTGTGAGTTAGGACACGGGCAGTGAGCACAGGGGTGATGGGTGAACGGGGCTTTGTGCGAGTTAGGACACGGGCAGTGAGCACAGGGGTGATGGATGAACGGGACTTGGTGTGAGTTAGGACACGGGGCAGTGAGCACAGGGGTCATGGGTGAACGGGACTTGCTGTGAGTTAGGACACGGGGCAGTGAGCACTGGGGCGATGGGTGAACGGGACTTGGTGTGAGTTAGGACACGGGGCAGTGAGCACAGGGGCGATGGGTGAACGGGACTTGGTATGAGTTAGGACACGGGGCAGTGAGCACAGGGGCGATGGGTGAACGGGACTTGGTGTGAGTTAGGACACGGTCAGCGAGCACAGGGGCGATGGATGAACGGGACTTGGTGTGAGTTAGGACATGGTCAGCGAGCACAGGGGCAATGGATGAACGGGACTTGGTGTGAGTTAGGACACGGGGCAGTGAGCACAGGGGGCGATGGGTGAATGGGACTTGTTGTGAGTTAAGACACGGGGCAGTGAGCACAGGGGGTGATGGATGAACGGGACTCGGTGCGAGTTAGGACACGGGGCAGCGAGCACAGGGGCGATGGATGAACAGGACTCGGTGTGAGTTAGGACACGGGGCAGTGAGCACAGGTGGTGATGGATGAACGGGACTCGGTGCGAGTTAGGACACGGGGCAGCGAGCACAGGGTTGATGGATGAACGGGACTTGGTGTGAGTTAGGACATGGGGCAGTGAGCACAGGGGTGATGGATGAACGGGACTTGGTGTGATTTAGGACACGGGGCAGTGAGCACAGGGGTGATGGATGGACGGGACTTGGTGTGAGTTAGGACACGGGGCAGCGAGCACAGGGGCGATGGATGAACGGGACTTGGTGTGAGTTAGGACACGGTCAGCGAGCACAGGGGTGATGGGTGAATGGGACTTGGTGCGAGTTAGGACACGGTCAGCGAGCACAGGGGTGATGGATGAACGGGACTTGGTGTGAGTTAGGACACGAGGCAGTGAGCACAGGGGTGATGGATGAACGGGACTTGGTGTGAGTTAGGACACGGTCAGCGAGAACAGGGATGATGGATGAACGGGACTTGGTGTGAGTTAGGACACGGGGCAGCGAGCACAGGGGCGATGGATGAACGGGACTTGGTGTGAGTTAGGACAAGGGGCAGTGAGCACAGGGGTGATGGGTGAACGGGACTTGGTGTGAGTTAGGACACGGGGCAGGGAGCACAGGGGTGATGGGTGAATGGGACTTGGTGTGAGTTAGGACACGGTCAGCGAGCACAGGGGTGATGGATGAACGGGACTGTGTGCGAGCTGGGGCACGGGGCAGCGAGCACAGGGGCAATGGATGAACGGGACTTGGTGTGAGTTAGGACACGGGCAGTGAGCACAGGGGTGATGGGTGAACGGGGCTTTGTGCGAGTTAGGACACGGGGCAGTGAGCACAGGGGTCATGGGTGAACGGGACTTGCTGTGAGTTAGGACACGGGGCAGTGAGCACTGGGGCGATGGGTGAACGGGACTTGGTGTGAGTTAGGACACGGGGCAGTGAGCACAGGGGCGATGGGTGAACGGGACTTGGTATGAGTTAGGACACGGGGCAGTGAGCACAGGGGCGATGGGTGAACGGGACTTGGTGTGAGTTAGGACACGGTCAGCGAGCACAGGGGCGATGGATGAACGGGACTTGGTGTGAGTTAGGACATGGTCAGCGAGCACAGGGGCAATGCATGAACGGGACTTGGTGTGAGTTAGGACACGGGGCAGTGAGCACAGGGGGCGATGGGTGAATGGGACTTGTTGTGAGTTAGGACACGGGGCAGTGAGCACAGGGGGTGATGGATGAACGGGACTCGGTGCGAGTTAGGACACGGGGCAGCGAGCACAGGGGCGATGGATGAACAGGACTCGGTGTGAGTTAGGACACGGGGCAGTGAGCACAGGTGGTGATGGATGAACGGGACTCGGTGCGAGTTAGGACACGGGGCAGCGAGCACAGGGTTGATGGATGAACGGGACTTGGTGTGAGTTAGGACATGGGGCAGTGAGCACAGGGGTGATGGATGAACGGGACTTGGTGTGATTTAGGACACGGGGCAGTGAGCACAGGGGTGATGGATGGACGGGACTTGGTGTGAGTTAGGACACGGGGCAGCGAGCACAGGGGCGATGGATGAACGGGACTTGGTGTGAGTTAGGACACGGGGCAGTGAGCACAGGGGTGATGGATGAACGGGACTTGGTGTGAGTTAGGACACAGGGCAGTGAGCACAGGGGGCGATGGGTGAACGGGACTTGGTGTGAGTTAGGGCACGGGGCAGTGAGCACAAGGGTGATGGGTGAACGGGGCTTTGTGCGAGTTAGGGCACGGGGCAGTGAGCACAGGGGGCGATGGGTGAACGGGACTTGGTGCGAGTTAGGAAACGGGGCAGTGAGCACAGGGGCGATTGGTGAACGGGGCTTGGTGTGAGTTAGGGCACGGGGCAGCAAGCACAGGGGTGATGGATGAACGGGACTTGGTGTGAGTTAGGACACGGGGCAGTGAGCACAGGGGCGATGGATGAACGGGACTTGGTGTGAGTTAGGACACTGGGCAGTGAGCACAGGGGGTGATGGGTGAACGGGACTTGGTGCGAGTTAGGACACGGGGCAGTGAGCACAGAGGGTGATGGGTGAACGGGACTTGGTGTGAGTTAGGGCACGGGGCAGTGAGCACAGAGGGTGATGGGTGAACGGGACTTGGTGTGAGTTAGGGCACGGGGCAGTGAGCACAGGGGGCAATGGGTGAACGGGACTTGGTGTGAGTTAGGGCACGGGGCAGTGAGCACAGGGGGCAATTGATGAACGGGGCTGGGTGTGAGTTAGGACATGGGGCAGTGAGCACAGGGGCGATGGGTGAACGGGACTTGGTGTGAGTTAGGACACGGGGCAGTGAGCACAGGGGTGATGGATGAACGGGAGTTGGTGCGAGTTAGGACACGGGGCAGTGAGCACAGGGGGTGATGGGTGAACGGGACCTGGTGTGAGTTAGGACACGGGGCAGTGAGCACAGGGTGTGATGGGTGAACGGGACTTGGTGTGAGTTAGGACACGGGGCAGCGAGCACAGGGGTGATGGGTGAACAGGACATGGTGTGAGTTAGGGCACGGGGCAGTGAGCACAGGGGTGATGGATGAACGGGACTTGGTGTGAGTTAGGACACGGGTCAGCGAGCACAGGGGTGATGGATGAACGGGACTTGGTGTGAGTTAGGACACGGGGCAGTGAGCACAGGGGCGATGGATGAACGGAACTTGGTGTGAGTTAAGACACGGGGCAGTGAGCACAGGGGTGATGGATGAACGGGACTTGGTGTGAGTTAGGACACGGGGCAGCGAGCACAGGGGCGATGGATAAACGGGACTTGGTGTGAGTTAGGACACGGGTCAGCGAGCACAGGGGCGATGGATGAACGGGACTTGGTGTGAGTTAGGACACGGGTCAGTGAGCACAGGGGCGATGGATGAACGGGACTTGGTGTGAGTTAGGACACGGGTCAGCGAGCACAGGGGCGATGGATGAACGGGACTTGGTGTGAGTTAGGACACGGGGCAGCGAGCACAGGGTTAATGGATGAACGGGACTTGGTGTGAGATAGGACATGGGGCAGTGAGCACAGGGGTGAAGGATGAACGGGACTTGGTGTGAGTTAGGACACGGGCAGCGAGCACAGGGGTGATGGATGAACGGGACTTGGTGTGAGTTAGGGCACGGGGCAGTGAGCACAGAGGCGATGGGTGAACGGGACTTGGTGTGAGTTAGGACACGGGGCAGTGAGCACAGGGGTGATGGATGAACGGGAGTTGGTGCGAGTTAGGACACGGGGCAGTGAGCACAGGGGGTGATGGGTGAACGGGACCTGGTGTGAGTTAGGACACGGGGCAGTGAGCACAGGGTGTGATGGGTGAACGGGACTTGGTGTGAGTTAGGACACGGGGCAGCGAGCACAGGGGTGATGGGTGAACAGGACATGGTGTGAGTTAGGGCACGGGGCAGTGAGCACAGGGGTGATGGATGAACGGGACTTGGTGTGAGTTAGGACACGGGTCAGCGAGCACAGGGGTGATGGATGAACGGGACTTGGTGTGAGTTAGGACACGGGGCAGTGAGCACAGGGGCGATGGATGAACGGAACTTGGTGTGAGTTAAGACACGGGGCAGTGAGCACAGGGGTGATGGATGAACGGGACTTGGTGTGAGTTAGGACACGGGGCAGCGAGCACAGGGGCGATGGATAAACGGGACTTGGTGTGAGTTAGGACACGGGTCAGCGAGCACAGGGGCGATGGATGAACGGGACTTGGTGTGAGTTAGGACACGGGTCAGTGAGCACAGGGGCGATGGATGAACGGGACTTGGTGTGAGTTAGGACACGGGTCAGCGAGCACAGGGGCGATGGATGAACGGGACTTGGTGTGAGTTAGGACACGGGGCAGCGAGCACAGGGTTAATGGATGAACGGGACTTGGTGTGAGATAGGACATGGGGCAGTGAGCACAGGGGTGAAGGATGAACGGGACTTGGTGTGAGTTAGGACACGGGCAGCGAGCACAGGGGTGATGGATGAACGGGACTTGGTGTGAGTTAGGGCACGGGGCAGTGAGCACAGAGGCGATGGGTGAACGGGACCAGGTGTGAGTTAGGACACGGGGCAGTGAGCACAGGGGTGATGGATGAACGGGACTTGGTGTGAGTTAGGACACGGGGCAGTGAGGAAAGTGGTGATGGATGAACGGGACTTGGTGTGAGTTAGGACACGGGGCAGTGAGCACAGGGGTGATGGATGAACGGGACTTGGTGTGAGTTAGGACTTGGGCAGTAAGCACAGGGGCGATGGGTGAACGGGACTTGGTGTGAGTTAGGACACGGGGCAGTGAGCACAGGGGCGATGGATGAACGGGACTTGGTGTGAGTTAGGACACGGGGAGTGAGCACAGGGGTGACGGATGAACGGGACTTGGTGTCAGTTAGGACGCGGGGCAGTGAGCATAGGGGTGATGGATGAACGGGACTTGGTGTCAGTTAGGACACGGGGCAGTGAGCACAGGGGTGATGGATGAACGGGACTTGGAGTGAGTTAGGACACGGTCAGCGAGCACAGGGGTGATGGTTGAACGGGACTTGGTGTGAGTTAGGACACGGTCGGCGAGCACAGGGGTGATGGATGAACGGGACATGGTGTGAGTTTGGACACGGTCGGCGAGCACAGGGGTGATGGATGAACGGGACTTGGTGTGAGTTAGGACACGGGTCAGCGAGCACAGGGGCGATGGGTGAACGGGACTTGTTGTGAGTTAGGACACGGGGCAGTGAGCACAGGGGCGATGGATGAACGGGACTTGGTGTGAGTTAGGACACGGTCAGCGAGCACAGGGGTGATGGATGAACGGGGCTTGGTGTGAGTTAGGACACGGGGCAGTGAGCACAGGGGCGTTTGGTGAACGGGGCTTGGTGTGAGTTAGGACACGGGGCAGTGAGCACAGGGGTGATGGATGAACGGGACTTGGTGTGAGTTAGGACACAGTCAGCGAGCACAGGGATGATGGATGAACGGGACTTGGTGTGAGTTAGGACACGGGGCAGCGAGCACAGGGGCGATGGATGAACGGGACTTGGTGTGAGTTAGGACAAGTGGCAGTGAGCACAGGGGTGATGGGTGAACGGGACTTGGTGTGAGTTAGGACACGGGGCAGTGAGCACAGGGGTGATGGGTGAACGGGACTTGGTGTGAGTTAGGACACGGTCAGCGAGCACGGGGGTGATGGATGAACGGGACTTGGTGTGAGTTAGGACACGGGGCAGCGAGCACAGGGGCAATGGATGAACGGGACTTGGTGTGAGTTAGGACACGGGCAGTGAGCACAGGGGTGATGGGTGAACGGGGCTTTGTGCGAGTTAGGACACGGGCAGTGAGCACAGGGGCGATGGGTGAACGGGACTTGGTGTGAGTTAGGACACGGGGCAGTGAGCACAGGGGCGATGGGTGAACGGGACTTGGTGTGAGTTAGGACACGGTCAGCGAGCACAGGGGCGATGGATGAACAGGACTCGGTGTGAGTTAGGACACGGGGCAGTGAGCACAGTGGGTGATGGATGAACGGGACTCGGTGTGAGTTAGGACACGGGGCAGTGAGCACAGGGGTGATGGATGAACGGGACTTGGTGTGAGTTAGGGCACGGGCAGCGAGCACAGGGGCGATGGATGGACGGGACTTGGTGTGAGTTAGGACACGGGGCAGTGAGCACAGGGGTGATGGATGAACGGGACTTGGTGTGATTTAGGACACGGGGCAGCGAGCACAGGGGCGATGGATGGACGGGACTTGGTGTGAGTTAGGACACGGGGCAGTGAGCAAAGGGGTGATGGATGAACGGGACTTGGTGCGAGTTAGGACACGGGCAGCGAGCACAGGGGCGATGGATGAACGGGACTTGGTGTGAGTTAGGACACGGGGCAGCGAGCACAGGGGCGATGGATGGACGGGACTTGGTGTGAGTTAGGACACGGGGCAGTGAGCACAGGTGCGATGGATGAACGGGACTTGGTGTGAGTTAGGACAACGGGCAGTGAGCATAGGGGTGATGGATGAACGGGACTTGGTGTGAGTTAGGACACGGGGCAGTGAGCACAGGGGGCGATGGGTGAACGGGACTTGGTGTGAGTTAGGGCACGGGGCAGTGAGCACAGGGGTGATGGGTGAACGGGACTCGGTGCGAGTTAGGACATGGGTCAGTGAGCACAGGGGTGATGGGTGAACGGGGCTTTGTGCGAGTTAGGGCACGGGGCAGTGAGCACAGGGGGCGATGGGTGAACGGGACTTGGTGCGAGTTAGGACACGGGGCAGTGAGCACAGAGGCGATGGGTGAATGGGACTTGGTGTGAGTTAGTACACGGGGCAGCGAGCACAGGGGTGATGGATGAACGGGACTTGGTGTGAGTTAGGACACGGGGCAGTGAGCACAGGGGGTGATGGGTGAACGGGACTTGTTGTGAGTTAGGACACGGGGCAGCGAGCACAGGGGTGATGGGTGAACAGGACTTGTTGTGAGTTAGGGCACGGGGCAGTGATCACAGGGGCGATGGATGAACGGGACTCGGTGCGAGTTAGGACACGGGGCAGTGAGCACAGGGGTGATGGGTGAACGGGACTTGGTGTGAGTTAGGGCACGGGGCAGTGAGCACAGGGGTGATGGGTGAACAGGACTTGGTGTGATTTAGGGCACGGGGCAGTGAGCACAGGGGTGATGGATGAACGGGACTCGGTGCGAGTTAGGACACGGGGCAGTGAGCACAGGGGTGATGGATGAACGGGACTTGGTGTGAGTTAGGACACGGGGCAGTGAGCACAGGGGTGATGGGTGAACGGGACTTGGTGTGAGTTAGGGCACGGGGCAGTGAGCACAGGGGTGATGGATGAACGGGACTTGGTGTGAGTTAGGACACGGGTCAGCGAGCACAGGGGCGATGGGTGAACGGGACTTGTTGTGAGTTAGGACACGGGGCAGTGAGCACAGGGGCGATGGATGAACGGGACTTGGTGTGAGTTAGGACACGGTCAGCGAGCACAGGGGTGATGGATGAACGGGGCTTGGTGTGAGTTAGGACACGGGGCAGTGAGCACAGGGGCGATTGGTGAACGGGGCTTGGTGTGAGTTAGGACACGGGGCAGTGAGCACAGGGGTGATGGATGAACGGGACTTGGTGTGAGTTAGGACACAGTCAGCGAGCACAGGGATGATGGATGAACGGGACTTGGTGTGAGTTAGGACACGGGGCAGCGAGCACAGGGGCGATGGATGAACGGGACTTGGTGTGAGTTAGGACAAGTGGCAGTGAGCACAGGGGTGATGGGTGAACGGGACTTGGTGTGAGTTAGGACACGGGGCAGTGAGCACAGGGGTGATGGGTGAACGGGACTTGGTGTGAGTTAGGACACGGTCAGCGAGCACGGGGGTGATGGATGAACGGGACTTGGTGTGAGTTAGGACACGGGGCAGCGAGCACAGGGGCAATGGATGAACGGGACTTGGTGTGAGTTAGGACACGGGCAGTGAGCACAGGGGTGATGGGTGAACGGGGCTTTGTGCGAGTTAGGACACGGGCAGTGAGCACAGGGGCGATGGGTGAACGGGACTTGGTGTGACTTAGGACACGGGGCAGTGAGCACAGGGGCGATGGGTGAACGGGACTTGGTGTGAGTTAGGACACGGTCAGCGAGCACAGGGGCGATGGATGAACAGGACTCGGTGTGAGTTAGGACACGGGGCAGTGAGCACAGTGGGTGATGGATGAACGGGACTCGGTGTGAGTTAGGACACGGGGCAGTGAGCACAGGGGTGATGGATGAACGGGACTTGGTGTGAGTTAGGGCACGGGCAGCGAGCACAGGGGCGATGGATGGACGGGACTTGGTGTGAGTTAGGACACGGGGCAGTGAGCACAGGGGTGATGGATGAACGGGACTTGGTGTGATTTAGGACACGGGGCAGCGAGCACAGGGGCGATGGATGGACGGGACTTGGTGTGAGTTAGGACACGGGGCAGTGAGCAAAGGGGTGATGGATGAACGGGACTTGGTGCGAGTTAGGACACGGGCAGCGAGCACAGGGGCGATGGATGAACGGGACTTGGTGTGAGTTAGGACACGGGGCAGCGAGCACAGGGGCGATGGATGGACGGGACTTGGTGTGAGTTAGGACACGGGGCAGTGAGCACAGGTGCGATGGATGAACGGGACTTGGTGTGAGTTAGGACAACGGGCAGTGAGCATAGGGGTGATGGATGAACGGGACTTGGTGTGAGTTAGGACACGGGGCAGTGAGCACAGGGGGCGATGGGTGAACGGGACTTGGTGTGAGTTAGGGCACGGGGCAGTGAGCACAGGGGTGATGGGTGAACGGGACTCGGTGCGAGTTAGGACATGGGTCAGTGAGCACAGGGGTGATGGGTGAACGGGGCTTTGTGCGAGTTAGGGCACGGGGCAGTGAGCACAGGGGGCGATGGGTGAACGGGACTTGGTGCGAGTTAGGACACGGGGCAGTGAGCACAGAGGCGATGGGTGAATGGGACTTGGTGTGAGTTAGTACACGGGGCAGCGAGCACAGGGGTGATGGATGAACGGGACTTGGTGTGAGTTAGGACACGGGGCAGTGAGCACAGGGGGTGATGGGTGAACGGGACTTGTTGTGAGTTAGGACACGGGGCAGCGAGCACAGGGGTGATGGGTGAACAGGACTTGTTGTGAGTTAGGGCACGGGGCAGTGATCACAGGGGCGATGGATGAACGGGACTCGGTGCGAGTTAGGACACGGGGCAGTGAGCACAGGGGTGATGGGTGAACGGGACTTGGTGTGAGTTAGGGCACGGGGCAGTGAGCACAGGGGTGATGGGTGAACAGGACTTGGTGTGATTTAGGGCACGGGGCAGTGAGCACAGGGGTGATGGATGAACGGGACTCGGTGCGAGTTAGGACACGGGGCAGTGAGCACAGGGGTGATGGATGAACGGGACGGTGTGAGTTAGGACACGGGGCAGTGAGCACAGGGGTGATGGGTGAACGGGACTTGGTGTGAGTTAGGGCACGGGGCAGTGAGCACAGGGGGCAATGGGTGAACGGGACTGGGTGTGAGTTAGGACACGGGGCAGTGAGCACAGGGGGCAATGGGTGTACGGGACTCGGTGCGAGTTTGGACACGGGGCAGTGAGCACAGGGGCGATGGGTGAACGGGACTTGGTGTGAGTTAGGACACGGGGCAGTCAGCACAGGGGTGATGGATGAACGGGATTGGTGCGAGTTAGGACACGGGGCAGTGAGCACAGGGGCGATGGATGAACGGGACTTGGTGTGAGTTAGGACAGGGGGCAGTGAGCACAGGGGTGATGGATGAATGGGACTTGGTGTGAGTTAGAACACGGGGCAGTGAGCACAGGGGGTGATGGTTGAACGGGACTTGGTGTGAGTTAGGACACGGGACAGTGAGCACAGGGTGTGATGGGTGAACGGGACTTGGTGTGAGTTAGGACACGGGGCAGCGAGCACAGGGGGCAATGGGTGAACGGGACTGGGTGTGAGTTAGGACACGGGGCAGTGAGCACAGTGGGCAATGGGTGAACGGGACTCGGTGCGAGTTAGGACACGGGGCAGTGAGCACAGGGGCGATGGGTGAACGGGACTTGGTGTGAATTAGGACACGGGGCAGTGAGCACAGGGGTGATGGATGAACGGGACTTGGTGTGAGTTAGGACACGGGGCAGTGAGCACAGGGGTGATGGGTGAACGGGACTGGGTGTGAGTTAGGACACGTGGCAGTGAGCACAGGGGGTGATGGATGAACGGGACTTGGTGTGAGTTAGGACATGGGGCAGTGAGCACAGGGGGCGATGGGTGAACGGGACTTGGTGCGAGTTAGGACACGGGGCAGTGAGCACAGGGGGCAATGGGTGAATGGGACTGGGTGTGAGTTAGGACACGGGGCAGTGAGCACAGGGGTGATGGGTGAACGGGACTTGGTGCGAGTTAGGACACGGGGCAGTGAGCACAGGGGGCGATGGGTGAACGGGACTTGGTGTGAGTTAGGACACGGGGCAGTGAGCACAGGGGGTGATGGGTGAATGGGACTCGGTGCAAGTTAGGACACGGGGCAGTGAGCACAGGGGTGATGGGTGAACGGGACTTGGTGTGAGTTAGGGCACGGGGCAGTAAGCACAGTGGCGATGGGTGAACGGGACTTGGTGTGAGTTAGGACACGGGGCAGCGAGCACAGGGGCGATGGGTGAACGGGACTTGGTGTGAGTTAGGGCACGGGGCAGTGTGCACAGGGGCGATGGGTGAACGAGACTTGGTGTGAGTTAGGACACGGGGCAGTGAGCACAGGGGTGATGGGTGAACGGGACTCGGTGTGAGTTAGGACACGGGGCAGTGAGCACAGGGGCGATGGGTGAACGGGACTTGGTGTGAGTTAGGGCACGGGGCAGTGTGCACAGCGGCGATGGGTGAACGGAACTTGGAGTGAGTTAGGACACGGTGCAGTGAGCACAGGGGTGATGGATGAACGGGACTTGGTGCGAGTTAGGACACGGGGCAGCGAGCACAGGGGCGATGGATGAACGGGACTTGGTGTGAGTTAGGACACGGGGCAGTGAGCACAGGGGGTGATGTGTGAATGGGACTGGGTGTGAGTTAGGGCACGGGGCAGTGAGCAGAGGGGTGATGGATGAACGGGACTTGGTGTGAGTTGGGACACGGGGCAGTGAGCACAGGGGTGATGGATGAACGGGACTTGGTGTGAGTTAGGACACGGGGCAGTGAGCACAGGGGCGATGGATGAACGGGACTTGGTGCGAGTTAGGACACGGGGCAGCAGAGTTTTTGGATGAGCTCTAGTTTATGGAGGGATTAATGTGGGAGGCCGATCTTAAGAGCATTGGGATAGTGGAGTCTGGAGGGAAGAAATGCATGGATAAGGGTTTCAGCCAGATCAAACTCAGGGATCCCCCAGTTCTGCAAGTGTGGTGAAACTTTGGGCTTCCAGCGGAGGCAATTTGCTGTCTTTTACGGGGTGGGAGTCAGCCAGATGTTTTTAGAAGCTGCCGGTAAGCAGCGTGGACGGGCAGGTAATTGCGTCGGCCTAGCCAATCGTATCTGTTTCATCCTGGGGAGCATCACAGCAATCCTGAGCTCAGCGAAGTCAGCACAGGCTGAGGATCGAAACTGGAACCATTTGCTGATCTGTATGCCTCTGTTCCACACTGACTGACTACTGAGAAACCACAGCTCATTCACACCCTGCGAAGCCCCATAGAAAGAGTTCCGTCAGGCAAAGGCCTCAACCTGATACTGTTCCTTTAATGTAGCGTGTGTTTTTTAATCTTACTGTCATTCGCTGATGCTATAAATAGCAAACTATCCCTAGGCAACTATCTTCTACAATGGAAACATTTGGATGATGCTGCTGGTTTTGCAACAATTCAGCACATCCTGTAATTACAATGTTGTACTGAGCTGATAACACAGGAGAGGAGATAATTACAATGTTTTATGTGCTGGGGAAATGAATGTTTTTCCACTTTGGTTACCAATCGCTGGTATCAGGTATGCCCCAGGCCTGAAACGTTAACTCTGTTTCTCCCTCCACGGATGCTGCCTGGCCTGCTGAGTATTTCCAGCATTTTCTGTTGTTATTTCAGATTTCCAGCATCCGCAGTATTTTGCTATCGTATCAGAAACAAATTGGCCTGATACAGAAGTCCCTATCCCAACCACTGGACTCAGGAGTGCCCCCTACTGCACCACCGTGGGATTTCTATTTCTCGTATTGAACATATTGTAGCTTCTCTGAGATTGCCAGCTTAGTGACAATTAGTCCTGAACCATGGCCATCTTTATGTCACTCATTGAGCCCACTGAAACTGTTCAAATACATTTCTCATAAGATCCTTACCGCCGACCATGAGAGGAGAATTTCACCTTGTTTGGGCTCAAATTGAAACCAAGGCCCAGAATCATAGTATCATAAAATGGTTACAGTACAGAAGGAGGCCATTTGGCCTGTCGAGCCCGTGCCGGCTCTCTGCAAAAGCACTTCAAGTAGAACCGCTCCGCCCGCCCTTTCCCCGTAGCCCTGCAAAAAAAATTTTCCTTCAGGCACTTATCCAACTTCCTTTTGAAAGCCACAATTGAGTCTGCCTCCATCACCCTCTCAGGCAGTGCATTCCAGAGCTTAACCACTCGCTGCATCAAAAAGTTTTTCCTCATGTCGCCTTTGGTTCTTCTGCCAATCATCTTAAATCTGTGTCCTCTGGATCTTGACCCTTCCGTCAATGGGAACAGTTTCTCTCTATTTACTCTGTCCAGACCCCTCATGACTTTGAACACCTCTATCAAATCTCCTCTCAATCTTCTCTGCTCTAAGGAGAGAAACCCTAGCTTCTCCAGTCTATCCACGTAACCGAAGTCCCTCGTCCCTGGAACCATTCTTGTAAATCGTTTCTGCACCCTCTCTAAGGCCTTCACATCCTTCCTAAAGTGTGGTGCCCAGAACTGGACACAGTACTCCAGTTGAGGCCGAACCAGTGTTTTATACATGTTTTATGTATGTTTTATGCCAAAGATTTCTTAAGCTGATATTTTTATGTTCTAGAGACAGAAAAAAATCTTAATTTTATTTTCCCAAATGTATCATAAATATCTTGTAACATTAGTGTGGTGAAATACAAGTGTAAATAAAACACTATGAAATGGGTAGTGGGATGAGGCAATGTGTAGATGGCTGAACAAATTACACCTCAACTTTATGATGTGAGTATGTGCCTGTGATTCGCCATACAACAACTTCCCAATCTCCATTGTTCATTCAGGGTGGGAGGAGATACAGACCAGAGAGGAAGCGTTGCCCCACAGGAGGAAAGAAATACTAAGAAAGAAAATCAACAATTAGAAGGAAAGTCAAGGATGATAAAAGTCCATTTGGCCCACTGAAGATGGTGCCTCCCATCTCATTCTACAGTCTGCAGTTATGTCACCCCAGGTCATTACTGTTAAGGGCTAGTTCAAAATCTTCCAAGGACACAATCTTCCCTCCTTATGGGTTTCCTCCCCTTGAACATCCTGTGGGGCACACACCTCTTACAACAACAACAACTTGCATTTATATAGTGCCCTTAATGTAGTAAAAGATCGCAAAGTGCTATACAGGAGATAATCATCCCATTTTTTTTTTGTTAAGGGCCTCTACCGAAGCTGCTGAAGAACCCAAAAATCTGAGCAAGGCCTGCCTGGCACTTGCCCTGTTCAGTGCAGACATATTTCTGGGAGGGGCCCTTAAGCAGACGTGAGGGCCCTCATTAGTATATGCAAGGTGTCTCGTGCTGGTGTAAGGTGGCTATCGGGGACGCCTGAATATGGGTTCAGGTGCCCTTAGGGTGCGAGGCATAGCCCTGCAAAATTGGACCTTTTTCAGCCTTTTTTGTGCCCGATAGACAGATGCAACAAGTTCTACTTCTGCCCCACCACTCTATGTTCAAGAAGAATACCTGGAGTTGGTTACTAGGCCTACAAGCCCAAGCCTCCCTCTTGCTTTACCAGCATGTCCCATCAACACGAGCACCGACAGATTCCGACCAGTGGCACTGAGGAGCAAACCAGTGTAGCACTGGGTGTGACACATCAAGCAGAACCTCACCAGGGTGCGCCCAGAGCTCCCCGCAGCAAGATTGCTCATTCTGTGTCCGCACTAAAATGGAAACCTTTTTAAGAAACTTTTGATTTTGTCTTTAAGGGCAGAGTTTAACAAAAAAATTAGCAGAAAATGGGTTGACTAGTCAACTTCAATGAATTCCTGTCAATGAGGGCCTTAGAGCTGGGCTCGGCCTCTTTATTCATTGCACAAAGCGGTTTCCTTCTCACGCAGGCACCTTCTTCAATACCCGTTGTTAATTATTTCGGGGCGAGGCCCTGCCTCAGGCAGATTCCGGAGACCCCTTTCCCAGCTCCATTCAAAAGCCCCTCTGAACTTAGTCAGTCAAGACTGTTGGCCTAAAAACCTTCACAATCAATGCAGGCTCTTATTGCCGGAGATAACTCGTGCATGTCTACAGATATCTATATAGATAAAAGAGCTCTTCTGTCTGTCCCGATGTCTGTCTGTCCCGATGTCTGTCTGTCTGTCCGTGTTCTATACGTTTGAAAGATATAGAGCGTACTGACGCGCGCGTCGCCTCAAAAGAAAGCTTGCGATTCCGGACCGGTGATAGGCGTATTTACGTTTTGGGCGGACAAAAATCGCGCCCGCGGTATCCAAAAAACCTTCAGCGTTCCGCTCATTAGCATCTCATTAGCGACCGTGTGACGTCGAGGTCGCCCAATCGTACGGCGGGTTCCTGGCACGTGCCATCCTACAGTTGAGTGTCGAGTGACTCGACGATTGACCAATCCTACGCTTCGGTGACCTGACCGGTCGACCAATCGGTGCGTGTGTGGGCGGGCCTTATCCTTCTGAACCGAGGTGAGTGGCCGCCATCTTGATTTTTCACGATTTTTTTCCCACACTTTCAGTGTGTTAGGGAACTAAGGTAAATATTTGAATTATGCGTTAGGGAATTAATGAACAATTTATTTGAGTTTTATATTGTGTTTAGCAACCCCCCCCTCCTCCTCACCCTCGCGCAGGGGGGACTCGGAGCTGCTGTCCAGGCCCGCTGCAGGCAGGCCTGAAGCTCAAAAAATTTCTCTCTCTCTCTCTGTTCCCTCTCTCTCTCTCCTTCTCCTCTTCCCTCTCTCTCCTTCTCCTCTTCCCTCTCTCTCCTTCTCCTCTTCCCTCTCTGTCTCTCTCTACTTCCCCCTCTCAGGTTTGACGGTGTTGCGGCCCGAAGTGAGCCGCTCGCTAACGGCCGCCAGCCCGCGGGGTTTCCCTGCCTACTCCCCGCGGGCCGCCTCGCGCCGCTGGCACTGACTGCGCATGCGGCGCCCGCCCGCGAGAGCCCGCTCTGGCTTTTTTTTAAACGGCTGTCCCCGATTTCAATCGGACACGGGAGTCTGCCAACCGGGTCCAAAGGCCCGCCTTGTTCACCAGCAGGTGCTACCGAGGTGAGTCCGGTCGGGCCTGTGGTGGGAAGTGTGAGGGGGGGGGGAAGTGTGAGGGGGGGGGAAGTGTGAGGGGGGGGAAGTGTGAGGGGGGGAAGTGTGAGGGGGGGAGAAGTGTGAGGGGGGGAGAAGTGTGAGGGGGGAGAAGTGTGAGGGGGGAGAAGTGTGAGGGGGGAGAAGTGTGAGGGGGGGAAGTGTGAGGGGGGGAGAAGTGTGAGGGGGGGAGAAGTGTGAGGGGGGAGAAGTGTGAGGGGGGAGAAGTGTGAGGGGGGAGAAGTGTGAGGGGGGGAGAAGTGTGGGGGGGAGAAGTGTGAGGGGGGGAGAAGTGTGAGGGGGGGAGAAGTGTGAGGGGGGAGAAGTGTGAGGGGGAGAAGTGTGAGGGGGGAGAAGTGTGAGGGGGGAGAAGTGTGGGGGGGAGAAGTGTGAGGGGGAGAAGTGTGAGGGGGAGAAGTGTGAGGGGGGGAGAAGTGTGAGGGGGGGAAGTGTGAGGGGGGGAGAAGTGTGAGGGGGGAGAAGTGTGAGGGGGGGAAGTGTGAGGGGGGGAGAAGTGTGAGGGGGGAGAAGTGTGAGGGGGAGAAGTGTGAGGGGGGAGAAGTGTGAGGGGGAGAAGTGTGAGGGGGGGAGAAGTGTGAGGGGGGAAGTGTGAGGGGGGAGAAGTGTGAGGGGGAGAAGTGTGAGGGGGAGAAGTGTGAGGGGGGAGAAGTGTGAGGGGGAGAAGTGTGAGGGGGGAGAAGTGTGAGGGGGAGAAGTGTGAGGGGGGGTAAGTGTGAGGGGGGAGTGTGGGGGGGGAGAAGTGTGGGGGGGAGAAGTGTGAGGGGGGGAGAAGTGTGAGGGGGGAGAAGTGTGAGGGGGAGAAGTGTGAGGGGGGAGAAGTGTAGGGGGGGAAGAGAAGTGTGAGGGGGGTGGGGAAGTGTGAGGGGGGAGAAGTGTGAGGGGGGAGAAGTGTGGGGGGGGAGAAGTGTGAGGGGGGGAGAAGTGTGAGGGGGAGAAGTGTGAGGGGGGGAGAAGTGTGAGGGGGGAGAAGTGTGAGGGGGGAGAAGTGTGAGGGGGGAAGTGTGAGGGGGGAGTGTGAGGGGGGAAGTGTGAGGGGGAAGTGTGAGGGGGGGAAGTGTGAGGGGGAAGTGTGAGGGGGGAAGTGTGAGGGGGGGAAGTGTGAGGGGGGGAAGTGGGGGGGGAAGTGGGGGGGGAAGTGGGGGGGGAAGTGGGGGGGAAGTGTGAGGGGGGGAAGTGTGAGGGGGGGAAGTGTGAGGGGGGGAAGTGTAAGGTGGGGGGAGTATGAGGGAGAGGGGGGAGTGTGAGGGAGGGGGGGAGAGTGTGAGGGAGGGGGGAGGGGAGGGAGTGTGAGGGAGAGGGGGGTGGGAGTGTGAGGGAGAGGGGGGAGTGTGAGGGAGGGGGGGAGTGGGGGGGAGGGAGAGGGGGGGAGTGTGAGGGAGAGGGGGGAGTGTGAGGGAGAGGGGGGGAGTGTGAGGGAGGGGGGTGTGTGAGGGAGAGGGGGGGTGTGAGGGAGAGGGGGGGAGTGTGAGGGGAGGGGGGGAGAGTGTGAGGGAGGGAGGGAGAGTGTGAGGAGAGGGGGGGAGAGTGTGAGGGAGAGGGGGGGAGTGTGAGGGAGAGGGGGGGAGTGTGAGGGAGGGGGGGAGTGTGAGGGGGAGGGGGGGAGTGTGAGGGAGAGGGGTGGAGTGTGAGGGGGAGGGGGGAGAGTGTGAGGGGGGGGGAGAGTGTGAGGGAGGGGGGAGTTGTGAGGGAGAGGGGGGGAGGGGGGGAGAGTGTGAGGGAGAGGGGGGGGAGTGGGGGAGGGGGGAGAGGGGGGGAGTGGGGTGAGGGAGAGGGGGGGGAGAGTGTGAGGGAGAGGGGGGGAGAGTGTGAGGGAGGGGGGGGAGAGTGTGAGGGAGAGGGGGGGAGTGTGAGGGAGAGGGGTGGGG